>NW_028281509.1:157500-200000 GCF_059751285.1 Brachycentrus maculatus
TTCAGGATGTTTCTGCGCCTAGCCATCCGACTTGTTCTGGGAGTGTGATTTTTTTTAATGCGTACTAACTTAACTTTGTTGCATTTAACATTTTTGAGACTAATTTTGGTGTTTTTCTTTATCGGATATCACAGTTTGAACAATCATTGGGAATTAATTCCCTTTCATGGACAAAAACAGTCCAGATTTAAACGTGCTGGACATCTATGGGCAGTAATGGGGAAAAAATAGGAAGAAATGTCCAAAAACGGTCCAGAAGTTGATAAATGAAATAGAAAAATTATGGCGAAATTATGAAGAATTTTCCGGGGAATAATTGAGTAAGCCATACAAATCCATGCCAAGACGAATAAATAGCGTGATAAAGGCCAAAGACGGTCGAAAAAATATAAATGCTATTTTAATTGAAAAATAAATATTTTTTAAAGATGACTTAAGGTGTTAACTAAATAAACGTTTAAAGAATTCTATATATCAGCTTAAAAAGTTTAAAGCATAACAATTAATGAAGTTTGTTATTCACTTTTTGAACGTTTTTTTTTATCTCGAATTGAAAAACCCTAACTTTTTTTTTAATTTAAAAATTAGAGTTTCATTGACACATCGCTCACTCCTTTCAAGAACGTCATATATCAAAAATTGTCAATTTTCAGTTGTGCATGTTTTCAGAATGCCCAGAAAATGTACTGTATCCCCAGCAAAAGAGGAATATTTTTAACTTAATATTTACCCGCTACAGGGCAGAAAGTGTTGTTTTTTCATTTTAATGAAAAGGTATTGTTTAATATATTTTTTTTTAATATACCAAATATTTTTCAAATGGAGAAAAAACCATCAGGTTTTACCTAAAAAGATCTGTTGCACAGTAAAAAAGTTCAATAAGTGGCTTGATATTTATTTTTAATACATAGTATTACATTTTCAAACTTTTAAAACGTTCTCCTGAAAAAACTAGTTTGTTGATTTATGACGTTCTTGGAAGGAGTGAGCGACATATAGATTTTTTTTTTATAAATATAAATATATGTAAAAAAAACTGATAATTTCTGACTGCTCTCTACTGTATATATATTATTGGGTCATACTAAAAGAATTCGCGTTTTTTTAAACATTTTTGAAGAAAATTTTTCCTAATTGAAAATCAGTTTCAATAAAGAACATATTGTCAGTACCTACGTTATTATTTGTAACCTTTTGCCTTTTTTCGCGTAGCTTCATAATTCCATCGCTGTACTTCTGCGCTTTATTGTAGAAAAACTTGCCCATGTGATTTTCAGCGGCGCTTCGGTCGGCCAATTTTTCACCATCGAGGGAGTTTTGCAGACACCGAAATAAATGATAATCAGATGGTGCAAGGTCCGGGCTACACGGTGGATGCATTAAAACTCCTCAATCAAGTTCCGTCAATCATCTTCCGTCATCTTGATGACTCGAAAGAAATTGACGGAATTGATGGCCGCACATTGTCACAATGGAACGCAACTCTTTTTGTTGGCCAATTCTGGTCGTTCTTTCTAGATTGCTTTATTTAAACGGCCGAGTTTTGCACAATAAAGCACCGAATTGATGGTTTCACCAGGTTTCAGCACCTCATATTAGACAATTCCCTTCCAATCCCACCAAACACTCAACATAACCTCGTTTGCGACAATCCAGGCTTCGAAGTTGTTTGTGGAGGGTTACCAGCTTTTGACCATGATCGCTTGCGTTTGATATTCTCGTATTTTACCCAATTTTTTATTGCCTGAAATGATTTGATTCAAAAATGGTTCGATTTCGTTGCGTTTCAGCATCATTTCACTGACGATTTAGTCAAATTTCTTTGCGTTAATTCATGTGGCACCTAAACATAAAGCTTTAAATGATTTCAAACTGATATGTGGTTAATGTTTAGTGTCTTCAATATTTCCTGACAGCTTGCATGCCAATCTTGCTCCAGTTGCATCGAATTTTTCAGTGACTGGCTGACCAGAGCGAGTTGCATCTTTGACATCGAAATTTCCGGAACGGAATCGAGCGAACAACTTCCGGATTGTTCAACACCCTCTAGTGGTGAAAAAACCGCGGATACTTTTTTTATGGCCTATTTTATAAATACACACACATATATATATATATATATATATATATATATATATATATATATATATATATATATATATATATATATATATATATATATATATATATATATATAAATATAATATAATATATAAATATATATTTACATGCAGTGGTGGCCAAATGTATTAAGCACCCCCTACAGAATTAGTTTATGTCTTTAAATACTACGACTCTTGGAATTCTTGCAATCTTTTCAGATCTATAAAGCATTTCAATAATAAACAATAAAATATTTATTTATTACTAGAATCAAAAGTTTTTTTTTTAACTTACAATATAAATAATCAAACTTCTTTGGAGAATATGACCTTCTACCAATCCTCCAATGTGATTTTTTTTGTTCTGTTGTCTAATTCAACCGACCTTTTTATATTTTCTTCATTAAGAATCGTTTTATCGCCAGACTCCGCGCGTTAAAATAAAATTCCAACAGTCTTCCGGATACGGTTTTCACAGAAAATGTTGAAGTGCTAGCAGATTGCACCGTGTTGTGTATTTTGGGTGCCGTTAAAAAACTATTTTCCATAACCGTTTTTTTTTACTACGGTCCTCTCTAGAATAAGTCACGCGTCTTCCACCACTTCCTTTTTCGGGTCAACAGTTTCATTTTTTTGAAAAATGAAACTGTTGAAAAATATGATACCACACAGTATATTTAGAGCACCCAACTCAACGAGGAAATTCATATTTTGAAATGCTTTCCTTCCACAGTGTGATAATATTCCATTTGATCGCGGTACTATTTTGCTCAGATCTTCCCATGATTTTTATGTGATGTTTACGTTAACGCCAGTAAAACAAGACTGGTGAAATATTGAAAATATTAAATTGTGTAGAAAGATAACCGATAATATCCTTAATGCGACGCACAAAAGAAACATTTATAGGAAAATAATTTCTTACAAGAGCGGTTCACTAAAGTCAAGGGTTGCGATAACAGGTAAGTGCGATGGTTTTCGTGTCCTTATGTGTACATACATATATGTATATACGAGTATACATACACGTGTATTGTAAAATAGACAGTGGTCATAGAAGAGGGGTTGAAGGTAGAAGAACATCCCCACTAGATGGACTGACCAAGTTAAGGCTGCCACAGGTTCAACAGCGGTTGGAGCGAGCGGACGGCAGTGTGTCGGGAAGTTAGAAAACTATAGGTACACTGCGCTTTGGTGACAAGGAGGGAGAACTCTTGGTTACGACCCCCGGCAGTGAGGACTGCGGCGCAAAATTATAAAAGATCATTTTTTCATTATTTCGAATCCACCATCGCCCCTACCCGGAGGTTCGTTCACGGTATATTGCACATCAAACGCGCAAAGCTACGGAGGGTCGTGACATTTAAAAAAAAAAAATTCACAGCCCATTTTCGTTCTTATTCATCTCTATTTTCGTTCTTATTTAAGATTACCAATGACAACAAAGCGCGTGCTCAAAGAATCTGTTTTACTAACTGACTGTAAACTGGTTCAACCCGAAGGCATCAAAGTAATGCCACACTCAACTTAAATGGTTCAAAAGTCGGATGACGAAGCGAACTTCATTGAAAACCAAATTAGAAAAATCAAAGTCAAGTGCCACTAACAGATTAAATTTTCTCAACACGTTAATTCTTTCTTTCGCTAAGCGGTGGGAGATTTTCCTTGATTACCCTTTTTTTATCTCTCCCTCTTTACAACAAAGTGAAATCCACGCTTTGACCGCATGGGTGCTAGCGACGAGATATCTCGGTAAATGGCGGAGTGTCCGTATTGCCAGAGACGAGATATCTCGGTATTTTTTTTATTCCTCAGCTATCATCAATCCATAATTAATTTCTTAGAGTTATTATAAATATAAATTATAAATTATCCTTCATTTGATTAAGATAGATTTTCTTTAATCAAATTCTGCATAACCATTTTCTAATTCTGAAATAATCAAATGGCCATCAAATGCAAATAGAGAATGCATATGGTAAAATCAACCGAGTCTCACGCAAATTTTTATTTTTAAATCGTCGTTATCGAAATGTCCCGACGAAATTTTGGAAATATTGTATATAGCAATTCTATGTTAGAGCCAAGTCAAGAGCGGATAGCGTTTTTGTGAGTTATTTCGTAGGCAAATGAATAAATATCACAATATTTTAAGTATGTCTAAATAATTGTTCACAAACCTAGGTTTCTTCACTTAGATAAAAGCGTCTCTGCTAAATAAAAGCTTTATCAATCCAACCATAAATGATTCTAGTAAATTCACTTGTAGTGTCATGAAATTTATGATGTATTTAAAAATCTCCAAAAAATTTGAGTAGTGTGGTTGTCATGGGTAGAATGATAATTTTATTTGTGAACATTTTAAGTTTTATTTCAGTATCTACGCATGAAAAAATAAAATTAATTCCATTTTGTAGATGATTTCATTGTGATAATTTTAGTCTACGACAATTTTTTTCACTCTAACCGTTTTGTAGAAACTCAAAACAAACGTACAGGGGCCTATGTATTTGTTGTGGTGGTTTTGAGGAGCAGAGACCGGAGGGAGGGGGGGGGGCTTTTGAGAAGATGCTTCCGGGTCCTAAGGAACACTTATGCCAAAAATCCAAACGATTAATTTTATTCCAAGATTTGGACCTAAAATATACTTAATATGTCTGGACTATGTATGGCACATAAGTCGGCACCTCGTGCGTTTCTTGCATATGTTGCGGTCAACCATAACCAGTACTTTTCAAAGGTTTAAAACCTCTTTTTCTGGTCACCTGGTTAAAAACGTTTTAACCGCTATTACGCACCTATAGGAGTGTCAAGAAAGGATTGCGTTTTTTTTCTCTTTCTGTTCGTTATGTCGCTGAAAACTGTTATTAAATATTAAAACATATTTAATTTTATTCATAAATAGGTTCTGCAATTTCTCGTGTTTGTGTGCAAAAATGCTTTTTTCATTTTATTAAATATTCAGCGAATTACTAGGTAACGATCGGGGATGGAAAAGGGGTGGGCGAGTGTAGTTTCCCCCACTTCTCGGAATATAAGTCCCCAATATGTTGTGTTGACTAGATAAAACTCTTCATTTATTCAACTACGGTAATCAAAGAAACCAAGCAATTTTAAATATATATTGCTTTTCTCCTTACCGATATAAATTATTATGTAAAATAATAATTTATGAATGTATATGGCTTTTTTCCAATCTAATTTGGAAAAAAATAAACTTAAAGACTCTCATCTGCAAAATAAAGTTTTTCACAATTTAATCAATTTCTTGATAATATTCCTAAACGTTGCACAGTGATTCACCCAGAACAAGCTAGGTGGCCAAAACTTTATATTTTACGATTTTAATGACCTAGTGTTTGTAAATAATATTTTGTAATTTTTTAAAAACAATTTTGCTAATATTTTAAAAGCCTTGGGAATATTTTTATTAAAAATAAAACTAAAGTACGGAATTAAAAATGTATTTACAAATCGGTATTGTTAAACAAGAAAATTAAGTACACAATTTTAGGACAGCATAAATTATACATTAAAATTTACTCATACCACTAAAATATCCACTTACGATGGCCTCTGACAGCCACACATCAAAGGTCAAATGACCATGTGACCAAAATCGCTGTGATTCATAAAAAAATCAAGTAGAAAATTCAATCGGTGCTAGACAAATAATAATTTGTTTATTGATTTAATTTGTAGAGCTCAGATTTTTAGGGTCAACTAACTTGTTTACTAAATATTTTATTTTATTAAAATATAAAAATAAAAATGTATAGTGACGATTATTTTGCCTTGTTAGGGCATTATCAAACTACTGTAGTTAAACTAGTGAATAAAAAACGTAGTTACAATAATACATAATAAACCTCCACCCTCATATCGGCTTCAGCCCACTTTTCAGAGAATTAACAAAAAACGTAACTGTAAATACCCCTGTGAAATAGGAAGTCATATCTTTAACACAAAATATGTGTAAAATCAAATATATTGGACGACAATTTTTCGTTCTTCTTTCGTATGTTTCCGCCATTCTTCAAATAATAATATAAAGTATTTATTAATTTTTATCATACACATAATTAAAAAATACAATTCCAATAATGTGCCCTTACTGGGGTTTCCCGTGCCGAGGCCACATTTTACCATATTAAAATCATATGAAAAGATTTTTTTTGACATGCAATCAAATATGATATGGACGAATGATTCGATCTTTTTCAGGTATACCCACTTCAGGTATTTTATGGCTTTTGTAATAACCTAACTTTTTATTTTTAATTTAACCAGACTGATCCACAGTAACGCGTGGTTTGGTACAGCTAATAATAAATAATAATAAAAAATCAGTATTGAGAAGACCTTCAAGATATCTCGTTGTAAAGAGAAAAAGTAAATTGAAAGTAATGATTAAACGACAGCGGTTGAAAAAAGTACATTATACAAACTTTAACTTTATGTCTAATAAATTGGTAAAGTAAAATATCTTAAACAAACAAGCGCAGGAAAAAAATAACTAATATGAAGAAATTGATATGTGGTTTGCCATTAAATTATAAAATTTATAATAGTAAGAAATTTTTTTTGTATCTATTGAACTATTTTTTAAAAGGGTATTCAATTATTAATAATTATTTAGTAAGTTCAGATAATAATGTTTTGTGAGATCCCTTTTTGGGGTAAAAGCCATCTTGTTCATTATCCAAATATGAGATCAATGTTACGGGTAGATACTATTTAGAATTTTAAAGAAAACGATAATATCGAATGGGACGGATCAATAATAAAATTTTATTGCGACAGATATATCGGCAAAGGAAGAATTCGCAATTTCAAATCAGCACCGGTGTATTCAACAGGTCGCTAAACAGAACCACCACAAGCGTATGCTGAATCACAAATCTCCTAAGCCAGTGGTCGGCAAACAAATCAGCCAAAGAGCCAAATATGCACATTACAAGAATCACTTTTTTCTTGAGAGCCAAATCTATTTGCAATTCTAGAACACCTTAATTAAAATTTTAGACCTTTTTTAAATTATGGGATTTCACACGTAATAAGGGTTTTATTTCTTTATATTCTTAATTTTTCTCTCTTTTTTGTGTGTATATTAGGTTGAAATGCTTAATAACAATAAAAAATGTATTAAAAAAGAACACCTTGTGTGTCTTGGTGGATCTCTGCGAAAAATTCTAAATACTTACGTATAAATTGTGATTTAAATAAAAGTATTTAAGTAAAAAAATCATCAATAAAAAATCTTTAGAAAGCAAGGTATCCATAAGAACACTACTTATTGCGAATAATGTGCTTGCATCTCCTTTGAAAGTTTAATCAAGTTAGGTTTATATACCGTTATTTTCAGCACGTTTCTAGGTTTTCCTCAATGAGCAGATTTATTAGTTTGGTTTTAATAAGGTTCACGCTTCAAAAAGATTGTTCGCATAAATACGTAGAGTAGAAGAACCTTCCCGCGGATATTTGTGCCTCCGTTCTGGAGCCACACTTTGCCGACTAATGTCCTAAGGGTAGCGTCCCATGCTAACACCGCTTTACGGCCCTCTCGCAGCTGCTTGGTTCACGAGTCTTGCTTTTAGGAATATTGTGCTGTAACAATGTAATACTATAGTGGAATCTCGGAAATCTGAACTGATTGCAGCTCTGGCCTGTTCGGATCTGGAAATGTGCGGATTAGCCGATAAATATTATATGTATGTAATACAGATGAATGTATGTAATACAGTATACCATATATACATATATATTACTTTATACTACAGTAGTTACGTTGTATCTATCTGTACGAGTCTATGTATGTAAGGTATATGTACATTACATACATTTGCAACTTTTTTACATTCCAACCTAATTATTACAATAACACTCTCTTTTTCATTCATCATTCGATTTTTAGTGCTACTTTACTTAAAATGTTTTCCTACAAATGTTTTTCTTCAAAATCTTGTTCGGATTTCCTGGGATTTCGCGGGATTTTGGATTTATGGGATTCCACTGTAACAATTATTTTCGAATTCAAAACTAATTTATGTAATGACGCTTTTCTTCATAATTTGTTACTTAGCTCAGTTTTTAGCGTATAAATCAATGATTGACAATTTTTTGTGAAATGAATTTCAGTTATCCATTTTGATATTTTAAATATGGTAGAACGTGATTATTTTATTAAATAATCCTGTGTTAAAATCGTCTAAAATGTTCCGCTTCAAAATATAATTATGGTAGGTTTTCTGAAAAAACATTCCCCCTTATTTTCTCCCTAGGTTGTTTACTAGTCTGTCGTTTAGATTTATTTTCATCTCATGGCTTTCGCATACATTTACATTAATAATTGTATTTTAATACTCGGAACGTTTACCTACACTATGTGGGCACACCCTGGGAGAGACCATGATGGGTCGACCCAATTTTGCATTATGGGTATAATTTCACCGCTGCCTACAATTATTTCACTGGTAGGAGCACTTTAATAAATTGCATAGAAATTTTATTCTATTGGTTTCTTGTGTTCATAAGCACAATATTTCTAACTAAGCATACATTTCTCAAAGATAAATTTAATGTTTTTTACTGTGTTAACTCTCCGTGTATCGATGTATGGTAAGTCGAAACAGCAGTCAAAGTGGGTTTTTACGTTTTCGTCTTATTTTTTTGATCATAGGAAAGCACGCGAAAATTCCTCATGCGAAGCTGGACTGGTGACTGTCGTCAACAGGCCTTCCGTTCCACTAGAAACGGGTTTGGCATTTTGTTACTTAGTTTATGGTACCAATGTCCTTAACTATTTTTATCATATATCGCTCACTTCTTTCAACGTCATATATCAAAAATCGACAATTTTCAGTTTGCATGTTTTTGGAGTGCCCAGAAAATGTACTATATCCCAGCAAAATCGGCTATTTTTAACTTAATTTTTGCATTTTGAAGAAAAGATATTGTTTATTTTTTTTTAATTTACCAAAATTTTTCAAATGGATAAAAAAACCTTCAGGTTTTACATAAAAAGATCTATTGTGTAGCAAAAAGTTCAATAAGTGACTTGATATTTATTTTTAATACATTTTATTATATTCTTAAACATTTAAAACGATCTCCCGAAAAATTCAGTTTTTTGATAAATGACGTTGAAAGGAGTGAGCGATATGATACCACCTCTCGCGAGAATTCCTTATGGACTAACACGAATCCTATGTCGCATAGGTCTTCATCCAGGCTCTTGCAAAGCGTCTCTATGTGTTGTCTTTGAATGTTGAAATGGGGGCAAAGCATCAACAGGTGAGGGTGGTTTGAAAAGCTTTATTTTATTCAGGTTTAAAGGCTTTGTAAGTAAATTTCTTTTTTAATCAAACAAAAAAACCTTTCTTTTGATTCACTGAAAAAATTTATCCAAGAAAAACCATTTCGAAGGAAAATAAACTTTGGGGGAGAATATTTCCCATAGCGTTCACAACTTAAGTCAGCACCAACGTACTCCTGTCGGTTGCGTCATACTGAGTTGTTTTTTTTATCCTCATTTAAAATCACTGTTTGGAGTTTGCACCGTTATAAAATTAGCGTAATATAGGTTCCAGATATCAAGAGCTTCAAATTTACATTTTTTCAAAGAAATTATCAAAAACATATTTGAATTTGTTTGTTAAAGCTAGGAGCGCGTACCAAGCTTGTATACTAAGGAGTTTGCAGAGAAGGAATGTAATGTCGATCCATAAATACTTTCAGGAACACTTCTGAAGCAATTTTGTATCCTTACCAATGGAGAATTATTTTCATACTCTTTATCAACTTGATAAGGTAATCGTCTTGAATCCTTAGTATAAAGGCCATAACTAGCTGATGAATCTATCAGGAGCCTCGATCAGGGAGTGACAAGGAAGACGATGTCTTGACTCCGATGGTCATGTTTTACGTGTGTTACATTGTTAATATTCACGAATACACAGCTCTCGATTTTATATCCGTACGTTTAAAAACCGAAAAATAACTAATTCGACGGCGATACGCAAATTCTTCCAGTCTTAAAAAATCCTATTTCACATGGGGTAAATAAAAACGTTTCTTCGTACCGCTAATCGTATTTCAGAAATATCTTGCGTCCTAATTGTTTGATAAATGAGACAGAAGACAAATGTAGACATGCTAGGTTATGCGAATTGGAATTTCATTTCCAACTGCATAGAAAAATTTCTACCAAAATATCAGTCACTCTTATTCCATTTATTGTTTCGGCATTTACTTTGTGGTAAGACATGTTGAAATTATTAAAGAAAACACTTGTTTTTTACCACTAGTTGTCATAAATAAATTAAAATAGTAAAAAAAACGAGTATTTTCTTGAATAATTTTACTCTTATTCCTATAATTCCCTAATCGCTGCACATTGTCGTCAAAATGCTACATCAAAAACATAACTTGTTTGATCCATTGTGTATCGCCTCCTCATTCTCCACGGGACTAACTACGCTTTGCATCCCACCACCCCTCAGTTATTCACCCAGAATAAGCTAGGTGTATAAAAACATGCGGTGAATTTTTGTTGTATCGTTGTATATAATTGTCGCAATACAATATTGGAAAAATTTGCCAGGACACATGTGGATTCAAAAATTTGTATACGTTCAAACATTGAAAACGAAAAAAAACCGTAGTTTTTCAATACCTATTTTTACTCATATTGTCTATCATTTTAATCAAATTTTAAATTAAATAACAAAAAATACCTACCCTTTTACGTAAAATCCATCACAGCAAAAGTAATATTCTTCACCTCAATTCATGTCACATGCTAATGAAGGCACTACAAGATTGTTTACATAAAGAAATTACCTTATCACTTCATTTCAACAACTCCGCATAATTCTGGAATATTTTATATAATTATAACCTCAAATTGTGAATTGTGACGTGGGGGGTTGATTTTGTCATGGAATCATCAATTAGTCGGTTCTTTAAAATGACTTTTGTCCATCTGGCTTGTTCGAGGCCAGTGGTCGGCAAAATTATTGGCCAAAGAGCCAAATATGTACATTATAACAATGAAAGCCATTGAGGGCGATTTTTTTTTACATTTCTAGTACATCTTTATTATAATTTAAGAGCTTTTATCAAATTGCGGGTACTCCTAATAAAACTTGATTTCACACTTAATGAGGATATTATTCATTGACAAATAATCTTTTGAAAGCAAGATACCTATATAAAAGAACACTACTTATAGCGAATAATGTCCTCACATCCCCTTTGGTAGTTTGATCAAGTCAGGTTTACATACCGTTATTTTAAGCACGTTTCCAGGTTTATCCATCAATAAGACGATTTCTCAGTTTGCTTTTAATAAGGTTCATGCTTGAAATAGATTTTTCGCATGAATACGTAGAGTTGAAGAGCCTTCCCGCGGATATTTGTGCCGGAGTCGCACTTAAAAGGTCAAAGAGCCGTTTGCGGCTCCCGAGCCACACCTTGCCGACTTGTCTTCTAGGCGAATCACTGTGCACCCCACAAGCCCAAGGTAAATTTCGAGAAACATGGTTATAGTCACTAAATCTAAAAATGGTTTTTATGTGTATTGTTTCATCTTAGCAATTTTTATAATTTTTCGTTGCTTTCGTTTACCGGCCTGTCAAATGCGTCGATTTGATTAAAAGTGATAATACACGCATGAGGAAATAAATCCCAATCCTAAAATCCCGAAATCGGAAGCTTCTTATCCCTGGGACAAACTTTCTGGGATCCCGGGATCGCATTCCGTATGTGTATGACATCAGTCGCTAGGCAGTTAATATTGTACATTATTTACGAAGTACATAAAAACAACAACAAAAATAGACGGTCTTACTGCTGGTAAGTGTACAAATAACCCGATTGGACAGACATTTTCACATCACCCATAAATTTATTATCGTCAGCTATGCTACGAGTACATTTTTTATGGATTTTTTTTCAATCCCGTGGACATTGGAAACTTAATAGATGAAAAATTAAAGGCTTCATTGTCCATTTATCAAAAATACCTTTGGCAGAGAAAAAAACATAGCTTGCACGCTTCAGACGCATGATACATCATTCGTTCATGATACATCAGCATATATGCAGAAGAATATGAAAGTCTGGACATTTACAGGGCTTACGACCTGTCATCGGCTGGTTTAAGTGATCAATTAATATGTATTAATAGAAAGGCGAATGTTACACATGTGTGTAACATTCGCCTTTCTATTTATGATTGACAAACACACACTTAAATACTCAAATTTCAGAAGCTATATAATATTATATTTAAGCTTTGATTGACACCGTCTGGTAAATGCTACTTCTTAGGCACCATCTATGTTTGAATTTAGTTAGTCTAAAATATATATATTAGCAAAGATCTTCATGAAATTTTCATGAGAATCTTCCCGAATTATTTTACATGCCAGAAAAAGCCTTAAAATACATTATTATTATTTTTTTTGAACATAATAGGTATATATATATATATATATATATATATATATATATATATATAGTATGTATATACTTATCTGGTATTTTTTAAATGTTTGCCCTTTATTCGATGTTTTATTTTCTCCCAACACGTTTGATGTCAATAATACCATTTGGTTTGAATTTCCTTTTGAATATTTACGTACCTCAAAAGGAAAGATTTCAAGACTCGTTTCCTCTCTAAAACACCGTGATTATTTTGTTGCTTTTTCGATAGAATAAGTACACCCACAGTATAGAAAAAATAAACAAAGTTCATTTGAAGGCTTCGTATTATTAATAATTGGTTATTATATACAAATGTATTATTGTGTACGAACACAAGAAACTTTGTTGCCTTTTTTAAAACTTATTCCATACAAGTATTATTTTCCGCTCTTTGTTTAAGAGTCCATTGAAATTCCGCCAGGCAAAAAGAAATTATTACAAGTAACTGGATCCAGTATTATTAATATTTCTAATATTTGTAACATTTATTTAGTGTTCAGCAGTGTTGTGTAGCAGGGGCGTGCATTCCATATAGACAGAAAAGTAGTGCCTGTCCTAACTTACCTTACTATATACCTCTACTGCCTACCCTAATTAATTGTCTGTGCACGCCACTGGCTGGCAGCCTACAGAAAAGCCTAGAGACTTTCTCGACTCCATATGCTCCACATAGGGAACGGGTATGGTTTGAATACAAAAATTAATTTCATGTAATAATATTTATCGAACAATTAGGAGATACTAAGAGAGCGTCGAGTTAATATATCTCTGTATATTTTGTATATTAAAAACATTGATAACTTTGTGGTATGGTAATAAAACACAAAGTTAACAATGGATGATAAGGAGACTGTATTATGTCTTTGCTTTGCTATTGCTGAATTTCTTTAAAGTATTTACTTATATTACTATTTTGAACATCAATAAAAGGCGAGTCCTCGTATATATCACGCGGGCATTGGGTTTCGTATTCCCGTCCTTTGTATTATACATCGTTCATCCCTTACTCGCTAGCTATGCGCCATTTCAGAGGATAAATTAAATTCCGGTTTATATGTAAACACACATTCTAATTTGCTTCTCCGTCACATTGACAGCTTAATCGAAGAGTATTGTGTTATAATTAAGGCTCGGATATTTTCGCCACAAAAGTTTAAAAAATCATTTTTGTGTGTGCAAAATATTATTTTACATTCTCTATTTCATTCCCTGTTTGAAAATTTTATTAAATTATAAAAAAGAGATATTTAGTGTGAGATACAGAGAGAGAGAGAGACAGCATCTCAAGAGATTTTTTTTTCTCATTTTTTTTCTTTATTTAGGACTATGTCCTGTTATTCTCCGGTCTGCTACTTGGAGGTGGAAGACCAGCTATCCCTCCCTCGTTTAGGTGGTCTTCCTGGGGATCTGTTACCTCTTATTCACACCACTCGATCCGAACTTGCTCTTCCCACATGATTTCTCTAAACACTTCTTTCTTATTTCTTTTCCCATCGCACAACATCTTCAACATCGCTGAAGATGTTGTGCGATGGTGAAAGAATTTTTTCTTATTTTAGAGTTTCTTACTCTTTCGCGAAGTGTTAGGCCTGCAATGGGTCGTAGAGTCTTCATTTCGGTTGTTCTAAGAAAGCTTAAATGGAATACAACAGTATAAAACATCCATAAAAATCTCCCGTTTATTCAATATTTACACACCCAATGATTGGTGCCTCAATTAATAATGCTGATGTGATTGTGATAACTAAGATATGAGAATTATGTCCATAATTCAATATTTTCTAGATATTTGCATAAATATTGCATCTATTGTAGATCTTGATTTTGATGTTGATTCGTTGGGTTTGTTTTTTACGTACATACCAAATTTTTCGCGATGAAAGTTGATTGGCGGTAAATAATAAAGAATTTATTACTTACACAACGCATGCTACCTTAGATGTTCATATACATACTCGTATAGCGTGCATCTGACGTGTACCTATCGTATATCGTTGCGTATAAGACAGTCGAGACATTAGGTAAGAACTTGTTGATTGCACAATTATCATTGGCGCCATCCACGTGTTCTAGCTGCAAGATGGAAGATTTAAAAACAAATCCCAGTTGAAATTTCGACGCAACGACGCAGCCTCTTACAGGCAAGTTTCCCCTTTTCTCCTGGTCACGTCCACGATTAGTTATTCAGTTGTAAAATAATTTCCACAACCGAAATGGCGCCACGCGTCATGCGTCATGCGCTTCTCAATCAGCGCTGGAAAATTGTGAAAATAAACCATTATGAAATTTAAATCACTGAAAATTTTCGGACTTTTAGGCGCCGCTTTGGATTTAAAAATAACATGGTTGTCGTCGTTATATTCTCGAATATTCGCTAAACCCTGAAATATTTTTTTATATTATCTTATATCTAGAACTAAATGGGGTATATATATATACCTCAAAACACAAAAATTGGCATCTTTTGAGCGTCGTCTAAGTGAGCGCAGGAAAAAAATAATTATGTCAATTAGTAGCCCTGGTCATAACGTTAGATTAATCTAATCTGTCCCATACGATATTGCAAATTATACCCGTTGAAGTTCATTATCATAATTGTCATATTTGCTCACTGATGTGCATCGTATCAAGTAACGACAGTAACGTTTAATTACTTTTTGTAATCAAAATTGACAAATTTCATTGACAGTCTCCAGGGGACTTGCGATTCTAGGGGAATTCTATTAATATGTATATGGACTAAAGGGAGTCTAAAAAAGTAGGTGCGATTTGTTTTAAATTATGTAAATAAAACATAAAATATCCCATATTCGAGAATAAATGTAATGTACCTACATGTTAAGTTTGTTAGTGAATTCCATGTGATGAAGGCATTGTTCGTTGTAGGTAGAAACTGGAATCTGCGCTATTTAATGGTTTTCTCTGGTACAGCATTTCAAGAAACATTTTGCGTTTCAGCTACATCAACTTTTCTCAAGTACGACAATATTATTATATTTTTGGTGGAAAAAAAGAAAAAATGAAGAAAACGTAGGTTTATCAAATTTACAATTAAAAATATTGTAAGTTATGTTCTTGACTATATCAGTTATCTTTTTGCGACAAAATCGTATTTAAACGACAAAATCATATTTAAATATTAATCATATTGAGAATACAAAATCGTAGTATTGGGTATTATCGTATTATCGTAAATTTGAAAGAAAACAGTCTGCCTTGTTATTGAAACATGAAAAATACTTTATTTTTCTAATGCTTTCCAAGAAAAAATCTGGAATATACTTAAATGGTAATATTTTTTTTTTGTATGTTCAAAGCAACGTTTACAAAATACGAATTTTTCGATTCTAAGATTTCAAAGAAAATATTCGCCTATTGAAGTGTCATTAAAACATGATAAAAAATTCTAGTACTTAATATATTTGGTATGCACGTAGCTGATATTTACAAAAGCAATGGTATAACATGAAATCTTACATAATATGTTATGTTCATATCGACTTCAGGTGAATATGTACCCTTTGTACAAAATTTTGTGTCCTCGGCGAACAAACGTATTTACTAATTACAATCTCCTCATAAAATTTACTTTTACATGATATCGTCGAATATAATACGAAGTTATCGATATGTATATTATATCAAACACTGATTTTTAGAGTCGACTTAATTGTATTTTATTATTGTATAAAACACATAAAAATAAAATTTGTTACAATCGTTTCGCCTTGTTATGGCATTTTCAAACTACTGTGGAACAATTATCACAAATTTAATTTTTATGTGTTTTTAATAATAAAATACAATTTAGTGGACTCTATAAATCAGTGTTAGATTTTGATATTTAATATATAAATTAAAATGGGGCTCTACAAATTGAACGCATTAAATAAATAAAGTTATAGATTTTACCATTCGACCTTTAAAAGTGTCTTTGTAATGAGTAATTAGGTACTAATTGTCATTAATAAGTATCAACTAATGAAAATAGACAAATACAAGTTTCTTCGGAAAATGCTAAGAATCTACGTGATATGTAATTTATATTATAAAGCAAATTCACCTTGGACGTTTTTAGTAGTTTATGCGTAGGCATTATTTATAAACGAAATAAACATGTAAACGAATATTACTTTGTAAGGAATTTTCTCAAACGTATTTGATTGAAAAACAAAATAGTGTAATTCTTACGTTGAGTGTTGTGATCGAGATTTGTAACTTGATCCGCAGAGTTTGCTCAACAAGTAGATGTTTTGTTTCGTTCATATGGGCTTGGGGTGGCGTCCCCGGATCCCCCCCTGTGCCCCCCTCCGACTTGTCCTCTAAGGACAGTTAGGGGTTACAGCATGGGTGGTCAACATTTTCAGTAGCCGGGCCAGATTTTAGAAATGAGATTTCCTACCGGGCCGATTTTAATTCAAAGCAAACAAGATAAGTAAATATATATATAAATATATATATATATATATATATATATATATATATATATATATATATATATATATATATATATATATAAATATATATATATATGTATATATATATATATATATATATATATATATATATATATATATATATATATATATATATATATATATTATATATATATATATATATATATATATATATATATATATATATATATATATATATATATATATATATATATATATATGTATATATATATATATATGTATATATATATATATATATATATATATATATATATATATATATATATATATATATATATATATTTATATATATATATATATATATAAATATATAAATGTAATGCCGTTTAATGTTATACTTTTCAAGATAGAAACGGAATCATTGCATATCAGGCATGCTGGTTTTGGTTTAAATTCCACGAGAAAATAGTTTTAAGTCCATCTTTCTTAAAAACTTCTCAGTTCTTCTGTTACTCTTCTCTTCTTTAATCAAACGTCTTTACTACTTGACGCCATTATGGGTATTGAAATTGCCAGGATAGTGAAATACTCCCATATATGGGATATGATACGAACTACGCACGATACGCTTGGTGGTTTTGTGTACACTAAAGAAAAAATGTGTGATTTGCTACGCGGGCCGCAAGTAGACACCCGGCGGGCCGCGGGCCGCGGGTTGGCCACCCTTGGGTTACAGTGTCGTCGCTGTCGAATTGGTCGCATATTAAAGGCGCTTCGTTTGTTTGCCTACCGTGCATAGAGTTCGCTTCGGTCCCCGCTGGCCGTAAAAAGACGAAAATGTCGTGCATTGACCAAAGGCGTTGCTCACTCCACGGATTGACTAGTTTATTGACAACCGTTGACTAACAAACTTAAAATTATGTCTTACCAATAATGTGTCACCAATGCCAGTCCTGTATTAAATCGACTTCGGTAGTATTTTGAGAACTTGAAGACCGATGCAGGAGGACGTCCTGTCTACTGTAGAAACATAAGATTTGCTTACATTATCCCCTTGTGTGATTTGCCCAAATACAATTCGGGTAGGTATTTTGCTGGCACAGTGATTTGCCCGAATCCAGTTCGGGCACATCGTACACGAAAGTTTTTTTATAGTGATCTGCCCGAATTTGAGTTGCGTTGAGTGATACGTGTAGTAATTTGAACTTATAAGAATAGTTAGTCGCCGGCTACTCGTCGCCCGGTTTTTTGTAGCGTTATCTTAATTTTAAAGTAAACAGACGTAAAAAATATCGCTTGCACGCAATTTATTGAAAATTTATTGAAGCTGTGACATAATGATCGGTATATAAATTGACGTTTATTCATTTACCTACAAAACAAGACATTTCATTATCGTCCCCCAAATATGTCATTGCATAAGTTTGATGCAGTCCCCTATGCACCGGTGAATGCCGATAAGGGTCAGTAGTAATAGTAAACATAAGGTTAAATGGCTGTCAATATAAAAGCTGTATTTGGCTTTCTACATCACATCACATTTGCATTCAATCCATTACAGTATTATTATGTACAACATAACAGCGTGGTCGGTACAGCGAAGTATGTAGTAGATAGGGTAAAATTAATTATTACAGTAAAGCCTCGATATAACGGACCTCTATTTAACGAACTTCGGATAAAAATCCGGTCAAATGTATAAAAATCAAAATATCCCGTTTATATTAATACATGCTTAAATTCAAGTGTCGCCGTATGTGAACAATGTTTGGCGGCCATGATAATAAAAAAAAATGTCTCAAAACTTCTTAACTGCAAAATAAACCTGATTCCTTTTTCAAAGCAAGATTACCGAAAGCAAGCGCGTCGATATCAAACAGCATTGTCACTTCACGCAGAGTGTCCGAAGATAATAAACAGAATTTTGGTTGTGCATTGTTTTTGTATTGTTACAATAATTTATATGTAAATAGCGTTCATATTTTATGTAAAAGTTTTTTGATTTATCTTAAACATATTTTTATATAATGTGCTTTTGGCTTTAATGGACTCGCCCTCCTCCTGATTCGTCCGTTATATCGAGGATTTACTGTATTTCTCTCCGACATTACATCGCCCGGTCTATGTATTTCCGTTGAAATAAGTATGGTACTGAAAGTTCGCTTTACTCCCTTCCGTTTGCTCTCCTTAGTAGTTCAGTTGTACTTTACTACGTCAGTTGGGATAACTTATCAGACATGGACGATATTCCTATCAATTATCTGCTGCGATCTATCGAGCTAAATACTTACACAGATCTTGGTTCATAGAAGTATTATATGTATACAAGTTCAAATTTCCCGCAATAAATTGATGGTGGCACCCGCCGTGTGGCATGTTGCGCCATCTTGTTGGAACCACAGCCCCGTCACATCAATGCCATTCAACAAAGGTACGAAGAAGCCAGTAATTATGGTTCTCTAGCACTCTCCATTGACCGTAACATTCTGGACGGCATCGTCTTTTAAAAAATATGATCTAATGATTCCACCTGCCTATAAAGCACACAACCAGTGACTTTTAATGGATGTAAGGGCATCTCGACGTCTCGTTTTCTCCACTCCGAATTCGGCAATTCTGGTTATTGACATAGCCATTTAACCAAAAATGTGCCTAATCGGTGAACAAAATTTTGCGTTAAAATATAAAGAGAATCAAGCTGAATATTGTTTTCGACCCATTCACCACATCTAAGACGAACATTATGATCATTCAGTCTATTCGTGGTGAAATGGGAAAACGTACTGACTACAAATCAACTGTTAACTGTCAAATTGACAGTCTGAAGAAACAATGTTGCCAGTAAAACCCATACCTCTAAAAAAAATAACCTATCCTTACCTAACAAAATTTTGAGTGTGTCCAAATACTTGTTTACAAAATCTGGATTATCTCCAATTACAGGAGTAACTTTCTTTTTTTTGACATCTCATCAAATATGGAGAAGAATATGGAACACTAATCAAATTCTTGAATGATAATAATTAATAAATACATACTAATAAAAGAGTTTCTATTCAATAAAAAGATGACACCAATAGATGTCTCTAGTGAAGTTCTAGTGGTTCAAGAATAATGTTTTAAAGTTGGTTCACATATATAGAACTTCCAAAAATTTCAGTAGTGTGGTTGTCAATAATGGGTGAATGTTACACGTGTGTAAAGTGATCACTTAAACCAGCCTATGACGGTCGTCAGCCCCGTAAATGCCTAGACTTCCATATTCTTCTTCATCTTTGATGAGATGTCAAAAAAAATATATCCTTACCTAGTTTGCCTCTGGAGTTTATCTCGACTTTTCGTGTTTGTGCAAGTTTAAATTGAATGTTCAAGTTGAAAGGTTTGAATATTGGAGTTAATGGTCAAACGATGTATGATGTTCGAGGGGTGAAATAAGGAATGAATACTAACTAACAAGCCAACATACTAACCATCACGCCGCTTATACACAGGGGTAGGCAGAGAGCATCTTCTAATGGGTAGGCAGAGAATATCTCAGAGAATATCCACCTCTCAGTCTTTGCAAACATTCTTCGCCTCTTCCACATTCATGCATCTCCTCATACATACCCGCCGATTATTTCGACTCCTAACTTTACCGCTTTCAAGTATTCGACATACTTGATCGTGCCAAGTTTTTCTCAGTTTTCCTCTGCTCCTTTTCCCAACTACATTCGCCTCATAAATTGTTTTACCGTTCTTTTCTTACTCATTCGTTCCTCATGTCCAAACCATCTCAACACAACTTTCTTATCAATAATCTTATCTCAGCTTTGCATTCCTTTCTTATTTCTCCATTCGAACACCTAACTTACATCGTTTTGGCGCACATTCGTCCGAGCGATCGCATTTTGACTGCATTCAATCTACTTTCATCCTTCTTTTGCCAACTCCTTGCTTCACTTACATTCATTAGGGTTGGAAGAGTAAGATAAGCATTATCGGTAAACTTTAGAAAGGTGTGTTGAGATGGTTTGGGCATGTGAGTCGAATGAGTAAAGAAAGTACAATAAAACGAATTTGTAGGGTTATTGTATTTAGAAATATACAATATGGTCCGTGTGACTGCTATATGCAAGATTGGAACGTTTGAGTCATGGGTTTCACCTATGACGCATTATTTATTTCACTTTAACTAATGAAAGCGAGACAGCTATACTGAAAGGCATTGCTTCACTGAGACTTTCATTTCACCGATTTCATCATTCTCACCGATTCTGGAAGTTGAGTTTATTAGTGCAATTACTATTTAGCAGGTGAACATTCTACTGAAAATATATCGCTTGTTACAAGCTATTATGCAATATTTTTATGAATATGACTGCGGTATATTAAATCCCCCCCTTTGGAGCATGCACAATTTTTATAAACTTTACGATAGATTTTAATATAGATCTTTTATACTTATATTAACAGAAATAAAAATTTAAGCTGCCTGACTCACATATTTATTTTATCTTTATTGATTGTCTCTTATTTAACTCCCAAAATATTTTATTAATATTATTATTTAAAAAAAAAAAAAGGAATAACCCGCAAAGCCACCACATTAAGAGGCTTGTCTGCAGAAAGATAATAGGTATAGGGAAGGTAAATGTGAAAAATGCATCACAAACACCCAGACAGATTGAAAATAAATATTTTTTGAATTAATTTTGCAATTGGCGGGAATCGAACCCGCGACGCCAGTGTCGCAGTCAAGCGTCTACCCAACTACGCCACGGCGCCTGTCATCAATTATGTATTTAAAGATTTATTTTTATATTTATTTTTCAGTGAAATCTCCCGCGATGCACAGAATAAGGCAGAAAAGCTTAGAGTGGACAACCTAAACGATACGGTCAATAAGCTCATCTCCCTTTTACCGCTTGTCTCTCAGTCTTCTAAAAAAGTTGACAGAACAAGTATTTTGCGTTTAGCTGCTCATGAGCTAAGAAAGGAACATGGTAAGTCTAACCTTAGAGTACAGTTGTTTCATTTTTGTGAGATCTTTGAGCCATGAGTTATCTTTTTCGCATTTTAAAGGAAATCATGAATGAAGTGGAGGTCCCCACCAAAAAGTTACATTTCCAATATTGCACCAAAAATCCTTTAAGTGCAAATTTGTTCTGTTTGCTGTGTTCTATCAAAATCTTAATTAAAGTTGCGACAAAACGTGTCAAATCCCGTGTTAAACCAATATGAAATCATTAAATTTACTAAAACGTAATGATTTTACAAGTTAGAATTCCTGATTACTTAAAATCATTTATAATGGAAATATAACGTTTTGGTGAGGATCTCCACAAATAAAACAACAACCATTTTTTTTTCTCAGTTTCTGTATGTTTGTATTATTTTATCAAAGATTTTGATGCAATATAAAATAAAAGTTATTATTATGATTTTTGCCTGAAATGTCTGAGAATTGATTAGTGGAAATTGATTTTTTTGTTCTGTGTATGTACCTAACTATGAAATGCTTCTAGGGCATGTACTCAGATTTTAAATATATGTCATTTTTTGGAGGGATCTATTTATTTAAAGTCACATTTCAATTCACTTCTACTTTAAAGATGATTCGTTAAGTTTTTCCGACAAAATTAATATGAACGATATGTATGCACCCCGGCAACATAAATAGCCGAACCAGTAAAAAATTGAACTACAATATTTATTGTTTTTTTTCCGTTTATTCTAATACATTTTCCAATTTTATGCTTTATACATTTTTAAAATTTTCTGATTCAGTAGAAGTTTTTTTGCAGGTCTTTTAAACAGTAATCCAAATTCTAGTAATCTATTTTAGACTGTGCATCCACTCACATCGAGACTGAGCCGATGCGAACCGATTTCTTAAAGATATTTTTTTAGATTTACTGTCCCACTTAATTTGATTTTTTTCAGAAATCTCCTCACAGTTGATTCATTGCACTGTATTTGCCTTGCTATATTGCAATTAGAAAAGTTTTTTTCATGTAATGCAACAATAACTGTTTTTTTCCTAACGAATGTTGTAGTCTAGTAGACATTTTGCCTTAATAAAATACGGACACTCTAAGAAAACGACTAATCACTGCCAAAACAGGTGTATAACTGAAGAAATTTAGTACTTTCCAGGTTCGTAAGTAGCTATTATTTTTTCCTAGAAATGATTACTCATGACTCAAACCTAGGTTCTATTATTTTGAGCACTTAATGGGATTTTTTGTACTTAATTAGTCATTCGGCTATTTATGTTGCCTGGGGTGTATATGTGGAAAGACCTCATAGACGTGAACTATATTCACATATTTCGAACTGCGAGCATGTAAACACAAAGAGGCGTGTAGTGTAAGATTGAAATGGTAGTATATAAGCTGCTTTTCACCGCACTTATGTTCATAGTATATTGCTTGTTTATTGCATGTTGTATTTCACCTAATGTGCCCCGGCATGTACAGTAGACACTCTTCCCTTGAGTATTCTTCACTGGTCGTCCTCGAGAAATGGATGGGTACAGATTTTTCCCCTATAGGATTTGAAAAAATATATATATATAAATAATCCGCTTGCTGCCCAAATCTGATATTACAAAAAAACGAAAAATGTAAATTGTACCGAAGAGTGATGAAAACAGATCATGATGAAGAAGAAAAAAGGGATTGTTGTTTAGAAGGTGACATACTAGTACACATTAGGTAACTCCAAACTGCGCCCCCCAGGAACAAAGGTGTGTATAAAATCAATCTGGGTGTAAAACATACCAAACCCAAGTTTCTTTTGAATAAAAATCCTCTTCAGTAAGATGGATAAAGTAGTTACTGAGGATCGTTCTTATATTAGATACTGTAGATATGTTAAAGGTAACCTCAAAATGTACATGATTGGGGTTGATTCACAATTTTAAAATCAAAGTTTCTTAAATAATTTTTGTGAGTTTTTAAGCCGAGCATATTAAAGGATTCTTGTCAACATTTCAGAGCACATTTTATAGGCTGGTACAACCTGCAATTATGCCTGGAATTACATGAGGCTTGATAATTCAGTATGCGCAATTAGAATGTTATGATTTTACAGTTTTGCTTTTTTTTAATTTTACAACAAAAATAAAAATGATTTTATTTTTAACTGAGTTGAAATGAATTAAACAATCAGATTATTCACCCTACGGATAATTTATCGATACATTATATATAATATTAGAGTGAAACCTCTATCTATCGTTTTTAACCCATCAGCATATCAGCCGCCAACCGTTGGCGGTAGGTATCTTTTTACATGTGCAAATCAGCCGCCGTTTAAGCCACGCCCCCATTCGTTGTAGTTCATATTATAAAGATAATTTCGTGTGATATCTACTAATCAGTAAAGTAACCTTTTTTTAATGCATTATTTCTTATAATTTTAATACAAATTTATTGACGACACTTGACCAAAGATGACCCTGTAAAGATAGAATTATCCTTTTGATTGAAATATCAACTAACATCAGTGAGAAATCAAAACTGTACATCCCAGTAGTAATGTTTTATAGAGTTATTTTATCAAGTTTTCATGTTAATTTATCACATTTCTGATCTAGATACACGATAAAATACGTGCATAATAGTTACATGTGCAATATTTATTGGTGAAACAGTAAAAGTTATAATTTAATGAGATAGTTTATTTTTATAACTCGGTTGAATTTGAACACCATTGACACCGCAACCACGCGCGCGGTGTCATTGGTCGGCTGTTGGACCGCGCACTAAACATCAAATGTTTACAAAATTTTGAGTGTGTCCAAATACTTGTTCACAAAATCTGGATTATCTCCAATTACAGGAGTTATTATTTTTTTTTTGACATCTCATCAAAGATGAAGTGTGGCTGTCAATAATGGGTAGAATTGGTGAATGTTACACGTGTGTAAAGTGATCACTTAAACCAGCCTATGACGGTCGTCAGCCCCGTAAATGCCCAGACTTCCATATTCTTCTTCATCTTTGATGAGATGTCAAAAAAATTATATCAAATGTTTAGTGCGCGGTACCTTTTTCTGCATTAAAGATTATTTCTATGTTTGTTCTCGTTTTATCAGGTGCAAAATATTAGCGCCCCGTTGTTTGAAAACCCATATCACCTCCCCTCCGGGCGGGGCAACTTTCTTACTTGCGGGGATACATCAATTAGTGTCTTTAAATACATGTTTTGAAAAAAAACTGATATGCGGATGGGGAAAACAATGAATGCAGGATAAAGTAGTCAATACACAAGGAGATACGATCGAGTAAAGATACCGTCCTCCCAATCTGCATAACCATTAGTAGGTGGAAATTTCAAGAATACAAGTTTTAAATGTTAATAAATGTATTTATCAAAAAAAAAAGTACAAAGTTGAACAGAACCCAAAGATCTTCACACCTCTTCTGCTGTATCCATCACACAAGCTTTCGATAGTCTGTATCCCACACGTTGAAATATTGTCATCGAATGTAACAAAATTCAGAAAATTAAAAAAAAATAAAAAAACAGACAAATTATATCAAATATGTAGCATAATTCAAACGATGAATGCGGTAAAATGGTGGATAGAAACGATCGATTCGATCTATTTTTGTATGAAATGAATTCGGGGTAGAAGAAATAAACGACACATCCGGGAAAACGATTATTCGAGGAACAATAGATAGAGGTTTCACTGTATATGTATCTCAACTGGAATGCTCAGTTCACTTCCACTCACTTCAATCTCCTTTCATTTAAAAACGATAGATTCTTCGTCCCAGTTGAAACATAATAATACTAATTTTGGATAATGAAATACTACCTCAAGGACACTTCGGCTGTCCAAATTTAAAACACAGTAAGGGACATTTTTTTGTAGTAGGTTTTTTTTGCATTTTTGGACTAAGTAGAGTCTACTTAGTCCATAAATGCAAAAAAAAACCTACTACGAAAAAGTCCCTTATTGTGTTTTAAATTCGGACAGCCGACTTCACTATGATTTAATTGGGGAAAAGGACCATATAAATTATTTAGCAAGCAAATGCGAGACACCTGTAATATGTATTTTTTTAGTTAGCGAGGTATATTTTGGGACACAACCTTTATAAATAAAATGTATATTTTGAGGAGATTTATTGTACATCAACCTTTATCAAACGTTACAAAGTAGATATCTTAATAAATTTTACATACACATTTGATTAAATTATTATATAAACTTAAAGAGACAATAATAAAAAAAAAATTAAAATTCTGATGTTCGTAAGCAAAATATTTTTATAAATTGTTATTTATTATGACACAAAATAATCTGAAAAATAGTTTTACAACGCTTTCCTAGGTTAGTCTTTCACACAGATGTCATTATTAATGAGTAATTTCATTAAAATATTTATAAAAAGTGGTATAATGGTTCCAGGGATATTTTTTAGCAGTTTTGGATATTTTATGCTAAAACGACCAGCTCTCCTAACAGATAATCAAAATACCCAAATGAATGATTTCACCCAACTTAAACATTTTAATTCTTGATCTGAAATGTGAGCCTTCTAATACAATACTGGAAAAGTAAATACGAGGTGTGTTAAAAAAATCATGTGACTAGTTTTCTCAAAAATATTTATTTATTCATCAATATCTATTTTGTCCCATTCAAAGTATACCCCCTCAGATATAACACACTTGTACTGATATGCAGTTTTTGGTATCATCTTGAGTCCTTTTTGCGATGAGGTCTTTATCTCCTTGGTAAAACTTTGTTAATTCATGGGTTTTATCAGTTTAGGGAATCAGAAAATATTGCAGGGGAAGGCTGGGGCATTATTGCTTTTGGCATTTTTATTGGGGCATTTTTAACAAAAAAATCAGCTCCTGAGCGATACTCGTGCGGTAGTTCTTTCAGTCAAAATTTAGTGATTTCAGAATAAACTTTGCTACCCCACGTTTTTTGGCAGCATTTTAAGTGCATTAGAGCACTTCAATTTTATTTTTCACACAAAACTTAATATAGATTCTTTGATCCATTTCTTTCTATGGTGAAAAATCGCCAAACATGTCATGGACATGATTTGACATACCAAGGTAAAAATAATTTGAAAATCTACAATCGAATGTACATAGCCCATGAAATTTGAAGTCACCTTTTTTGTTGAACATATCTCGTATTATTTTGGCACTGCAGACAACGATTATGATAATGAAGGTTTTCATTGATTTAATTTGCAATAAATCAATATAAATAATCAAATTTTACATAGTATCCAGCGCTGTCACAGTGATTTAAAAAAATATCTACTGGTCTCGAGATGTACCTGTCTCTCTCAGGATGGTAACCTTGACATTGGCCACCATATTAGCATGCCAGCACAAAAGGTAGATATAATTGTTTCATCACAAATTTATTTTCAAAATATTTATGTTTATATTTCAGTTTTCGGAAACTCCGTGACATCATATCCAATGAACTCGAAACCAGGTTTGGCTGAGGCTTTTATTGAGCTGTTGGGTGGTTTTCTTATTAGTACTACTTACTGTGGTATCATTGTTTTGATCTCCTCCCATGTGAAAAAATATCTCGGATACAAGCAGGTAACTATTAAACATTGATTTTCATGGTTGTTAGCACTTCATTGTTGGCCAAAAATGGAAGTCAGTTAGTGCTAAATCTTGCGACAAACAAGACTTGCCTTACAAAGTTTCTAAAATATGCAGTATGTCTGCCGTGCAGTAGTGGTTGCACATTGTCACACAAAACTTGAAATAGTGGTTATTTGATCGCCAACTTCTTCAACATTTGTACTTGTTGATGGCACATATTCACTGTAAATCTTATGCCAGGTAAATTTAATATGGTAGATAACAATCCGATAGACGGTCACAGTACCAACAGACTTTTTCTGGCTATTTTCCTTTGGTAATGGTTTAGCATTGTCACCCGGATCCACCACTATGATAAACTGTTGCCGTTATTGTACAGAATCCATACTTTGTCACAATTATTATAAATAACTAATTATATTACAGTGAAGCACTTGCGTTTCATGCTGTTGTTTCGTCTGATTATGTGGTCCCATTTAATAACTTTAACTTTTATTCATGTGGTAACTTTAATCTCTTCTACTAGCTCGTTCACTTAGTAGAGATCTCTTTCGTTATCTCTTTCAGTTTTTCATTCATATTACACCCTATGTTTGTTTGTGCCTTCACTCACACATATATTCCTAGCTTCCTTGCCATCCACACGTCTACCTAGTCAAATGTGCCCTCTGGTTGTGTAGACTTTTGAAACACCAGATTTCAGGTTTTGATTCCTTTGTTCGTGCCAAGTTTTTCTTGGCTATCCTTAGCCAATTTTGCTATTTGCATTTGCCAAAAATACCCATTTAGTCATTATCTCATCATCTATTTACTTCCCACATTCAAACCACTTTCTCAATATTTTCAAATATCTCTAAATCTGCCTTACATTAGGTACTAATGTCTTTAATATCGCATTTTAATAGCATGCTCTCCGCATTAAATTATTTTCCCAAATCTAAGTTTCTTTCTCATGCATTAAGCCTTTGCCGTTTGCGGATTTGGGGAAAATGGACCTTTGCAGATTTGCCCATGCCTGGTACGGGAACAAAAATGGGCTTTTCCGGTTTTGCTTACATTGTACGGGCACTCCGGCGAAGAAATAGCTCAAACTGATTTTACAGTATTATTCTATGAGTATGAACTTTAGTGGACTCTTGCCCAATATCAGAATTATTTTTTATTTTTCAAATATATCCTAATACTATATATTTGAATTTAAAAAACTGTTTTTTTTCCAAATGAAATCATCATTAAAAATGTAGGCACTTTCTGAAAGCTTCCGCCACATTCCCAGATCCGGTATAGAAACTCTTGGTTTTCATTCGGACCCAAATGTAGGCATTGGCATTTTGTTATGTACCGCTAGTTAAACTTCCATGGACATATTTTTACTTGTAATCACTGCATTCAAAGCACATTATATTTTCTGCATTCACTCCGATCTCAATATACTATTCCACTTTTCCATCCCCTGAAAACATACTTGATATAAAAATTCTTTCTCTTTTCCGGCAGAAACACAATATAAAATGGTATACAAAAGTCTGGTTTGTAAATGAAAATGGCGCCTCTAATTTAATTTTTTTGTTTAAATATTTATATGGCTCCAAAAAAAAATATTAAAATTGATTATAGCTAATCTGAAAAACGATAATATCATAACTGAAAAAAAAATATTGATATTTTTTTTGGTGTATGCTGCTTGTTCTTAATACATAAATGGTGTTTTTAGTTGTTTTACTTCAGCAAAGACAAAATCCGATGGGTTCATAAGCAATTAAGGCAAATCTCATTTCATTTTATTTGCTACACAGCCTCTACTAAGATTACTAAATAATTAATCCTTGGCTGTTCTTCAATTATTTACATTGTGTATTTTATGTCTATTTTTCAGACTGATCTTTTAGGAATAAATATTGTTTCTTTTGCCCACCCCGATGATGTGGATATTATCCTAGAAAACTTGATGCCTCATTATACGCCCTTAGGGCCGAATGGCGAACTGATTGATACGAACATGGATCCCAAACAGTTTACGATTGATGAAAAACCTCGGAAGTTTCAAGTAAGGTATGAATAATGGTATCCTTTAAATAATGTAACATCAGCCTTGTGTATTCGCAGGAATTATGTTCTTAGAAATGGTTGCGAATGGCAATACCGCCCATATCCATATATATATTAGAGTGATAAAATACTTTTATTATTTTGACCCACTTGGGAATTGAACCCGGGACTTACAGCATGGTAGGCAAATATACTGACACAGGCTTTAAGTCAAGTTAATTCAATTATTGCCTTTGTATTCTTATCATGGCAACAGTACTAAAAAAAAATTACCATTCAACTTCTTCTTCTTCTGCTTGGTGTTGTGGCGTGTGGTGTGGACTTCTGGCATGTTTTTAAGATGGATTAGCCTCTTGCGATGTTGATTAATAGCTGTCAATCCATCTCTTTGGTGGTCTGCTCGGGAGTTGTCTACCTTGGAGTTGGCCGTGCAATGCAATGTGGGTGAGGCTGGATGGTTCCATTCTCCTCACATGTCTTCTTGTCATACCATTACCATTGTCTTCTTCGTTGTCTTCCCTACCTAAGGACGTCGTGATCTCACATATTTCTCAGTCTTTCCTTCCAAGATTACTTATTGCCCGACCACAAGCACCAGTTGCGCAATAACTAGCAAGTCAGTTAACGCGCAGTCTGTATGTCAGGCGAACTCGCCGTATAATGACCGAATTTTGAATAGAGTTGTTACTACATAAATTGCTCACGTTACGATTCTAATTCACGTGTAGTCAAGTCTGTTTCTAAGTGATAATATCATTAATCACGATATAAGCTGTTGGTTCGGGCTTTAAGCTAAATTGTTTAAAGACTACCATAATTTCGAGGTCCACGGAAGATGAAGCTTTCCTCGCCATAGATTTAGGAAGATGCACTCCACCAGTGGCAGCTCCTGATGTTAAGGCTGGTGGACATAGTAAAGTATACGACCATGCTCCTACCATTGTCCTCATAGTAAGTGGCATACTTTTTTATCTCACTCATGCGCTCGAATTTCCTCTCCCAGTCTGTATCCTTTGTGCAGTGCTTTATTATCCTCCGCAATCCCATCTATGATAAGGTTGATGAGAGATGAACTCAGACTGTCGCCCTGTCTGATGCCAGTAACGACTCTTAAAGGATTTGAGAGTTTACCATCTGCTCTGATTCTGGTGTTTGTGTTGGAGTTGGGTTGCCTGATTGATTTTCTCCATCTATCTGATAAAGGTTTAGGAACTAGTTCTCCCACTCCTCCTAGGGTATTTTGCATATTTTGCATATACATATTCGCTTGTTGGTTTCTTTTTATTTCTGACCATTTTCCATACTTATTTCAAAACTCCATATGGATAATTTTCCATGTCTTGTGAATTTTGTCCAATAGTCCCTTTTTATTTTTCTTATTTCTGAGTTTATTCTATTCCTTATTATTACATTTGTCTGGTATGTCCGTGGAGGGACGACGCTTTTGTATGTAGAACTGTGAACAGTAATTCTGTGAGTACCGACGGACTACCGTTTTATGAAACAAATTCATTGAAGATAAATCTACTTTGTTTTGTAAATGATTACTTGTATGATTATTTTGTAATGGTTGATGTTTTTTTTTTTTATATTTTATGTTTTTCCACTACAGAATAGCAAGAAGAAGTCAGCGCTTTAAAAATCCTCAGTATGAATTATGCCGTTTTGAAGGATCACTAAGATTTGCTGACCACGTCGGTATTGCTGGAGTTAGTTTAGGCCAGCTTTCAAGGAGACATAGGTCCAGAGTAGGGGAATTTATTATTCCCAGTGGAAATGATATCGTAAGTCTCTTTTTAATAAATGCTCAATACAAATATTATCTAATTATCTCACCAATTCATTTAAATTAAAAATGGATAGATATTACCACTGCTGTGACTGCTGAATCAATTAATGTAATAATTATAATCCCCTACACCCATACTATTGTTTTTGAAGAATAAGTTGAAAATGTAATATCCCTTTTCCAAACTGCCTTCCTTATTGAAGGCCAAATCAAGACCAGACAAGTTGAGTTTAAAATTTACTGACACAATAATTTGCCGAGTTAAGTGTTTTTTCGGAGCACTGTCTTGGGATTGAGTCTGGTGACTATCTATGCTGGCTAAATATTGAGTACCTTACCTAATGGAACTCAGTATTAAGCCGTTAGTTTATTAGAGTCCCTTAAGGTAAGTCCCATCCTAGAACTCAGGCCCGACACTATGTTGCTCTATGGATGACATGGTTTAAACCAATTCTACTATAAAAAATTGTCTTTGTTTATTACATTGAAATACAGGTGTGAAAAAGTCACCTTGTCAGAATCTGTTTTATTTTAGCATCTGGATTCAGGCATAAAGATGTCAATCTATTTAATTGTAGCATGTGGATTTTGTGTCATGTAAATTCACTTACGATGTAGTTGATGATGAGCCATTAATGAATACTATAACTTGTTAATTTGTAACACAAAATTTACATAGCCATTTAGATATTGAAAAGCCCTAATGACTTGATTTGTACATTTATGATTATCCATGAAATTGTAGGTATTTGTTGGAATGGTAGAACTCGTGAGACCAAATTTCATGAATGATTTGCTGCTATATGACAACAAGTATGAGTACCAGACAAGACACCTTGTCGATGGGCGAATCATCCAGTGTGACCATAGAATTTCCACTGTTGCTGGCTACTTGTGCTCTGAGGTTTGCGGACTGTCGGCATTCACATTCATACATAAGGAGGATGTCCGATTTGTGATTATTGCACTCCGACAAAGTCAGTAACATTTCACACCATATTTTTTTTTGAACTTACAAACATAGCTTGAGTTAAAAGAAAAACCTGAAAAAATTGTATATTATTGTTTATTGTTTATTTATTGCGCATTGTTTATGCAGATATGTGTATTAACTTCAATTCTTATTTTTAAACCTTTTGCTATTATTGTTATTTTTGAAATAATTAATAAAACCAAGGTATTTTTAATAAAATAAATGTTTTGACAATAAATAATATTAAAAATCAATGTATAGATATCATCCTTTTTTTATAAGTAAAAATATTGCTTTGAACGACATAAAATATTAGTCAAAGGCTTCACAATTTTTTCATATAAAGAAAAACAAAACCATATTATTTTTTTATGTTTCTGAGATGCTTTATATTTTAGCATTATTTACTTACACACATGCATACATATGTATGTATGCAATATGGCCTTTTTAAAATCATATGTTTACATATATATATATATACATATAAATGTTTTTTTTTAGTGTATGACGGAAGCATAGTATTTGGAGAAACGTCCTACCGACTTGTCACAAGATGCGGTAAATTTATTTATATGAGGTCTACAGGCTACTTGGAAATCGGGCCTGACAACACTGTCGTGAGTTTTGTGTGTTTAAATACCAAGTTACCAGAAAAGCAAGGGAAAGAACTCATAGCGAGCATGAAAGCAAGTTACTCACCTATTTACGAAGGCTATGCTGACCAATTGCCGTATAGCGATGTAAGTACCAAGTTGAGTGATTCGATTTAGGAACACATTCCCAGATTCAAGTACCACATCACTCAACTCAAGTCTCCGGTCTGACATCTATATGGCAACACTGTTAACAGACCCATTTGACTTCTAAATATTAGGACCAACCATCAAACAATAAATGTCACAATTTCCTGACATTCTGACAATAAGTTTACTGATTACGGCAGTTTTGTAATTTTTAAAACAAATATTTTTGTGTGTAAATTAAACATTTGAAAAATACTGTTAAAGCAAAAAGTGACTTGATAAGCGCTATGGAGACTCTGTACCAGGGAAATAAAGTATTATTGACTGGTTTGCTGAATTAAAATTTGATCTTACAAGTTGCTGAGCAATCTGATTGCCTAAAATTGGCAGTTGTTCAGGAAAAAATGAAAAAGTCCATAAAATAGTTTTATGATACCGTAAAGTGAAGTTGCGTGAGATAGCTAACACCTTTGAAATATCAGGAGGTAGTGTGTTTACAATTTTACACAAAAATTTTACTATTCAGAATGTTGCCTCTCTTCAAAAACAATAACACATTGATAATTCATAGTGGTGTTTGGAGCTGTTCAAGCGATATAAACAGGATTTCTTACATTACAATATGATAATGAATGATACATGGATCCACTACTTCATACCTGAATCAAAAAGGTCGCTAGGTGAGCGGACAGCAGCCGGTGAAATTCGTCCAAAGCATCCACAAACACAAAAGTCAGCTTTCAGGGTTATGGCATCTGTATTTTTTGATGCGCATGGTATTTTGTTCATCGACTACCTCGAGGAAGGTAATACTATCAAAAGCGAATATTAGATGGCATTATTGGATCGATTGAGTGTAGAAATAAATATTTAAAAAAAAAACAGCCTCACATGCAAAAAAAAAGTGTTAAGCCAATGGAAGTGATTGAAAAATTGAATGAATTACATTGAATGAACTATATTTCAAATTTTTTCCTCACCCACTGCACTCTCTAAATCTGGACACCCCAGCGACTTATGGCTTTTTGCAGACATCAAGAAGATGCTCCGGGGAAAGAAATTTGACTCAAATGAAGAAGAGATTTCTGAAAGTAGGGTCTATTTTAAGAGCAAAGACAAATCGTTCTACAAGAAAGGCATAGAAAATTTAGAAGAGTGTTGAAATTATTGTATCACTCTTGAAGGAGAGTATTTTGATGAATAAAGTCCAATTTAAAAAAAAAATGTTTTTCTTGTATAGATCGGAGACTTGTTGAGTGATGTGTTCACATTCCCAGATTTAAGTAAGTATGTGGGAATGTTAGAACCATGTTCAAATTCTTAACATTGAAATAGTATAAAAATACAAGAATCATTCTTAAAAATTACATGCAAAATGACTGAATATTGTGGAGTGACTGCAACTACTAGTACTATAGATACAGTAATTCAAATGAAGACAGGTTTGATATAAAAACATTTAAAATAATATATATTCAAGTTTATATCGAGAGAATGTGAGTACAAACAATTCATTTCTAAAAAATTAATTTAGTTTTTTATGCATTTTTAAAAACATATTAATATCCTCTAAGATAACACAATATTTTGACATCCTAAGAATTGTGTTATTGTACCCTGGCCCTAATAACATAAATAGCAAGCTCTGCATGGCCAAAATTCGTCAAGAATTGAGTAATATTGTAACTGCATAATTTACAGAGTGAGACCGGATCCGTGGAAGACCCTCGTCAATTAGAAACAGCCATTATACACCTTATTTCTGACTTGCCTTGTCCAAGAAGTCTACTGACGATTACACCACAGGATGATCCTGTTTTTGCTGTTATACCCCCCAAGCTATCGACTGTCCGGTTGGCTATTGCTAAGTGCATCCCCATTCTTACCAAATCTATCATGATTGAGGGATTTCACATCCCTCACTTGATCAACATCCATTCACCTAAAAAATCTAATCGCCAGCCTTCAAAAGCAAGCTCTTCGCAATCAGACAAAACTACAAGACCCTCAGATCTTCAACAATCAGTTCCTGTATCTGTTATAAATCAGCCTTCCACAAAAGGAAGTCAAATTCAGGCAGATCTCAAAGAGAAAAAGCAACTGGAAGAAGAAAAGCAGAGGACGGAAAAGGGATTGTCAATTAATGAAAGGAGGAAACAAGAAGAACAAATTGAGCAAGTTGAATCCCTATTTACAAGAACTAACAGTGAACAGTCAGAAACTCTAGATCAAAACACAGAAATAGAAGATATCATGAACATTCCAGATAATGAATTTCTTCAAAATACTGACGATATTTTTAGTATTGCTTCAATAAATTCTTCTTTGGACGATGAAAACAATGATACATTAAGTCCAGGTGCAAATGTTAATCAGAACATACAAGAACCATCAACTACCAGCAATGTTGCACCATTGAAGTTTGACGTAAACACTTATTGTCGTTATATGTATGGTGTGAACTTGTTTCCCTCCGATACCGTAACCACAGAAAAAGATAGACTGTTACTTAATATTATGAATTCAAACGTTGTAATTACTCAAGCTTTTATGTTACGTCTGCTAGATTCACAGAAAACTGAAAATTTAACCTGTCCTGAAGCATCAACCAATACTGATTCTAGCTCATTAAAGAGAACAAGAAATGAAGAAGTTAATTTTGATCCGTCAAAGCGTAGAGTGACCTCTGTTTCACTTCAAGACAATTTAGAAAACACTGATCACCTGGAAAATACTGTGGCGACTGATATGGACCCTCTTATTGACGATGTTTTACATACTCTAGGCAACTTAGAAAACCAACCTCAAGAAATGGATATGTACATTGAAAATTTTATTGATCTAAATTCGGGTAAGTTTTTTTTAATACATATACTCATACATATATTTTTGTTGCAATGGGCACGTCTAAACATTGAAAGTATAATGTAATTAGCTCATAAAATTATTGAAAGACTATCCATTATCATATCATTATATTATGGAAGATTTGAAGTTAAATTTGTTAACTTTATAACTAGATCTATTGGACAGAATATCTGTGATACAAATAGAAAAGTGATATGTTTATATTCTACTGTAATTAATATCAAAATCCGTTCACCACCTATATCCACATTTACTGTGCATACATATTTATCTTTATTTGGTTTGTTTTAAATCACTTTCATGCATCCAATTAGCATTTCCAAAGGTAGCATTTCTTTTTTCTCAAAATATCATGATTTCATCATTACATCACAACTAATAATGAAAATGTAAAATATAAATTAAAAAATTGTTTGACACCATGCACGTGATAGAAGTCAAACTTCTTAAAAAAATAAAGAATAAAAGATATTTAGTGTGAGAGACCGAAAGAGAGAGAGAGAGCATCTCAAATGAAATGCAATAATACAAAATTTGCAGAAAACATTTTTTTATTCAATATTTACACCATCATTGTTTGATTCTTCCATTGATTATACTTAAATCAATGGTTTGTGATAACTAAAATATGATATATATGTCCGTAATTTGATATTTTCGAGATAACGTGAACAAATTGGATCTATCATTTACTTGTCAATGGATTTTTTTATATGTTACGTATATTTAATTAACTCAATTAGAGAGATATTTTCGCCACGAGGAAGATTAACAATTGCACAGAAATGTGTGTCGAACACATTTTACTTTTGAGTTATTTATGTTTGAGGACTGAAAATAGGCGAGAATGTTGAGACCAGAGAGATGTTTAAATCGCGGTATTTCTAGCATAGTAACCTCAAAAGTCCTAGTAACCAAATGGATAACAAACCCAAAAAATCAGTGACACAATCTGGAACTACAATACATACCATTTAATTCTCATCATCTCAAAAATATCCAATTATTCACATTTATCTCAAACCATTCATTACAGTATTACCAATTGAATTTCTATTGAATAAACAATATTTTTATGCAAATTTTGTATTATCGCATTATAATTTTTCGGACAGATATTGGAAATGTATATCTCACATTACATCATGGTAAATTGAAAATGTAATACTTCAATGTTATATTCATGTTCCATCTCCAAATTTTTAGATTTTTACGCCCATTCAGATGCTAATAATCCAGAAAAACATTATCATCTTCTTCCATCTCTTTCTTTTGTTGTTATGACAAATTGTCGCACAAAAAACTTTAATAACAGCTGAAAGCAGAATTAAAAGATCTGGATGACATTTAAAGTTCTGTTATAATTAAGTCAACCGACAGAAACAAAGTATATACATAATATGTATTCTTACTCTAATATGTTCTTCTTTTTTAACCTTTTATGTGCTTTTACTCTACGCTTTCCTTCTTCTCCTAATATTTTCTTTTTTATAATTCCTTTTTTTCTTGCAAATGTTTTTCATTCTCATAATGCTATTTACATTCGACTTTTTGCATGCATAAAAGATTGTTGACTTGGCCATATGTTTATTGTTTGATAAAAATCATACTATTACTCTTAATAACAATTTATATTTGACATTTTTTGAAATGTCAAATATAAATTGTTATTAAGAGTAGACATGACCCCGGACTTGTACTGACAATGTGGTTGACATCGCTCATCTTTTGAATTTTTCTGATTGCGCCATGTCAGTTACCCGTATCCAACAAACTCAAAAATTTACCATAAAATTTTAACAGAACTTGCCATTTAATTATATCAAAATTATATTTTTTAACTATTTTATGAAATAAAACTATAAACAGAACATTTTTGAACATTTTACAAAAATCCGATTAGCAATGTAATCAAATGGAAATTATGATTTTAATTTAATTTCATTTGTCATGATAGCTTTGCTGTTTTGGCTTGCCAAACTGACACGCAGTATTACACTAATTCATAAATCGTTTTGTTTTTACTAATAAATAACGAAGTATGTATTGTGGAATTCTATAAAGTTGACAAAATAAAGATCTTCTAGACTTAAATGATGTCGATCCACAGCCTACAGAAGCTATTACACTAATTCATAAATCGTTTTGTTTTTACTAATAAATAATGAAGTATGTATTGTGAAATTCTATAAAGTCAACAAAATAAAGATCTTCTGTGTGTATCTTTCTAGACTTAAATGATGTCGATCCACAGCCTATAGAAGTGCTTGAAGCACCGTTACCGACTGATGAGACGGTCCAGGAAAGTCATACCATAACACTTGCTGATTTTATTGTAAGTTTGTATTTTATTGTTTGCCTTATGTAAAAGATTTTGATTTTTAAAACAGTTCATCATTATTGCACAGTTTGAAAAAATATATATAAAAATAAAAAGTATGCGATTTGAAAAAAGAAAAAAAAGACAATATTTTTATACATTTTAACGCGCTAGTATTTTGTAATTTTTTACTAGGTGAAATGCTTATAAACTTATAAACTTACACAAATAAAATACTAAATCTTTGTCCAAAAAAAGTATGCAAGATAAAATATTTTTCTAATTCAAATATGATTAAACTGATTTCCCATTTAACACGATTTCAGTAAAACACAGTGCAATGTTGTCGTATCATGAATATGTTTATCAAACAAACAAAAAACAAAATGAAATTACGCATTATTTTTTAAGTCTTTCTGCTTATCCTATATTTGATAACTTCCATGATTGTCATATAATATTATAGACTATATGTACAAACCAGGGGATGATTGTTGATTGAGTGGTGATTGTTTTAAAAAGATTGATAAAAATTATAGTATAAACGGCACAAAACAAAGTACACATTCAAACACACAGCAGTGAGTTTATAGTATGATAGCAAGGTTATTATATAGGGTTATCCAATAAGAGGTTTCATTTTGACATTTGAAAAAAACTAGTATATTTTAAGATAAATCAATGAATTTTTATTGCATTGTTAAGAGAAAAGTATGCGATTAACGATGGAAAACGATATCAGCCAAATGGCCGCCACGGCTACGGCTGCAGCACCATGTCCTTTTCATGAAATTTCCCATTACCAATTCGCACATTTGCGGCTGTATGTCATCGAAAACTTCACGAATTCCATCTTCAAGGTCTTCAATCGATTGTGGAGCATTGGCATAGACCTTATCTTTCACGTGGCCCCAAAGAAAAAAATCTCAAGGTGTTAAATCACAAAATCTCGGAGGCCAACTGTAATCACCTCTTTGAGAAATAATATGGCCAGGAAATTTTTGTTGCAAAACTGTGATTGTTTCGTTGCTTGTGTGGCACGTAGCGCCGTCTTGTTGAAAATAAACATCGTCCACATCAATATCTTCCAATTCCGGCCATAAAAAATCATCACTGTGATTGCAAATTTTTCACCATTTCTCTAGTGAATTTTAACAATTTCAATGCATTCTTGAAGCGTGTATCGTTGCATTTTTATTAATCACGTAGTTTTTACTTGTCAAATGTCAAAAGATGACAGCTTCAAAAGTGGCAGCTGCCCAGATAGCGGGCTATTCAAAATGAAACCTCTTATTGAGAAACCCTGTACTATGTTTACTAATCAATCTTGTGACCACAAATATTTTGTCATACTTTGTAGTCGTTTAACTTATTTGGACTGTATGTGTCGTTTTTTGTAAGGGGGATGCGTTTTCAAAAACTTCATCTCTAGGCAGTTAAAGCGCGTGCACAGGAAAGGTCTTTTTTGTAAAAGGCTTTGATTTGATGTTTACTTCAGCATTCACTCGAGTGATTATCAATCAACAAACACTCGATGTACAAGTCCAATGAACAATAGAGAAAAACAATTTATAAATAATACACATGGTAGAAAGATCTATGTAGAGAAAAGAACCTTACAGAAATATTAAAACTTACAAGCGTAAGAAGTCATTATTTACATTATAATAATGAAATAAATTTAAAATTCCATAGTAAAACCATGTTTGCATTTAATAATTTATAAAGAGTCATTTTCGTAAAATACTACCTCAAGGGCGATGTGATTAAATTGGGGAAAATATATATATTTTTAATAATTCAACAACAAAAATGCATTTTTAGTTTTTTCCTAAAGATCATTGCACTCTCACTGTTTCTAATTGCTGTTGGGAGAGAATTTTATGGCATTGGTCCCACAACAGCAAAGGCACACCCTCCAAATGTAGTTACTAGCGTTTTACCCATAACAGTTGTTGCAGCCGATCAAAGTGAGAGACATCTACCAGCAATTTGTATGAAAAGCACAGCTCTTTTGAATACTTTGAAGTCAAATTATGTATTGATTTGATTTTAATTTAATTTAAAAAAAAATTATTTGTTTTTATTATTTACAAAAATACTTCAATTTCATACTATTTCTGTGGGCCTAAGTGGCTCATTATTAGAAATAAGTATAAAATTGTGGTAGAGTGGATTCGAACCGAGAAACTCTAACTCAAGAGCCCGCGACACTAACCACAGGACCACAACCCGACACATCTATACATGAGCAGACAGAGTTTACACTCCACCCTTTCAAGAAAGTGTAACCAGTGCAGTTTGTGAAGTAGTGGAGCTATGTGACAGTTTAACACAATTAAACACTGCGCAATAAACTGAAATGTTTAGTTAGTTACAATTAATATAATAATTGGGTTATGAGTTCAGGAATACAAATGATGCTGTACTTTTTTTATCATTAACATAAATTAATTAGACAAATAAATCAAGTTGTACCCTGCCTGCAAGTGAATAATTATGCGGTTCACTCCTGGTACATGTAACACTTTTTTAATCAATCCTGTTCTAACTACAATGAACTTGACTCACATGCTTTGAAAGGACACTTAACTTTATCTAAGTATGGGGAGTTTTTTACAGCCTAACTGAAGGGTGAACAGCCAATCAGTGAGATTCTTACAAAACATTTATAAAATGTTAACATCAAAGATATACTTTCTGAAAGTAAAGTCAAAGGTGTTCAAAATAGAAAAGGAAGCAAGACAAGCTATATAATATTCCCAAAAGTGTTAACCCAAATTCTAGAAGATACATATACTGTATTTAGAAGATTGGGTTGGAAAAATAAACGATTAATATCAACGATGAATATTTTAGCAACTGATATTGTGCTTTACCTGATATTGAAAATATCTCACTATGTAAGAAGCTAAAAATTTAAGAATAAATTGAATGTTTCATCAAATATACTAGCCCCAAAAAATTAAATATTAATCATTAAAGAAGTGTGGCAATGTGATGTTTGTGCTTGTTAATTGCATTGATTTTGGCACTGGAATTGTCATAAATGTTTAAATCCTTGCCATGTTTGCTAGGTCATAGTTCGGTCATACTTGACCATTCACAGCGTTGAGTCGGGAAAACGCGAGCGTGATCACTTACATGCACATAATGCTTGTTGGCAACTGAGAAACTCTCTAATTTGGAGAAAGAAAATCCAATGACGGAATTCTTTACTGGCTTGAATTGAATCAACAATTATAATCTGGACAGATACTGTGAAAAACAAAGATTGTACAAGCAGCAGAAAAATGGCTAAGATAATTAGTTCTAAAACTTTAATTACATTTATTTTTATGGTGCCTTAATTAGTGATTATAAAATTATTATTTTCATAAATTAATATTTCACACTTTTAGGTGATATGTACATATAAATATAAATATATACATATATATATATATATATATATATATATATATATATATATATATATATATATATATATATATATATATATATATATATATATATATATATATATATATATATATATATATATATATATATATATATATATATAAATATATTTGTTTGTATTTATTTATATTTATAAATGAGTTATTTGCATTTTGTAAAATCCATCTACATTTTTTGTCTTCTTACTGAATAGCGAGATTAGCCTGGCTGCTGTATACTTTTTCCATAAAAATGTGATTATTCTGTCAGCGGTGATCGGTTCTTCTATTTTTATATCAGCAATTTGAGACATGTGGATTTTTCATCTACCTGTTATTGTTAATTGATTATTCTTTGTATTATATCTGGTTATGGTACACTAATCGTGGTTTCTGTTGTGGTGATGCAATTTTAGGACCTCCTGATTGAATGTAATTACATAGGGTAAGGCCCACTGAGTAGGATGAAGAAGAAACTTTCTTGTTATTCTCAGCAAGTTGTTTTGAAGGTATGGCGGCTCTGTGATAAATATCATACTCCTGAAGCTTTATAAGTACATATGTATTTGTTCAAGGGAAAAGTATATGTTTCTCTAACAAAATATGGTAACTCTTATATGTGTATAATTAATGTACAGGTGGGATAATAATGGCTTATGTGGTATTTTCAATAACAATGAAAAAGGAGTCTCATTTTTATTGCATTGGCTGATATTGAAG
>NW_028281509.1:422500-525000 GCF_059751285.1 Brachycentrus maculatus
CACTCGACCCAACAGAAGGTCCATACACCTTCATGCAGGATGGGGCACCTTGCCACCGGGCTAAATCAATAATAAAAATTTTGTCTAACAAAAATCTGCCTTTGCTCCCCTGGCCTGGAAATTCTCCGGACCTTAATCCTATAGAAAACGTATGGAGCATGTTAAAAAATAAGGTATACTCATTCCCAAATCCGACAGTAGACTGTCTAAAAAAAAAATTAAAAAAATTAGGTCAGAAGACGAAGAAATAAAAAACACGATAAAACAGTGCATTTTAAGTATGCCAAAAAGAATTGAGGCAGTTATTTCTGCCAAAGGTGGAAATAATAAATACTAACTATATTTATATGAAAATATATGCATAATTTAAGCGTAATAAAGTGTTCTTGTGTAAATAAAATTCAATGTTGTTTTATTCAAGGTTTTCTCTGAGTTATTCCTGTTTGAATTGAGAAATTGCGCGAAATTCTGCGTGGCCCTAATTCATTGAGTAGATACTGTATATATATAAATATATATATTTATATATATATATATATATATATATATATATATATATATATATATATATATATATATATATATATATATATGTATATATATATGTATATGTATATATATATATATATATATATATATATATATATATATATATATATATATATATATATATATATATATATATATATAATATATATATATATATATATATATATATATATATATATATATATATATATATATATATATATATATATATATATATATATATATATATATATATATATATATATATATATATATATATATATATATATATATATATATATATATATATATATATATATATATATATATTTATATATATATGTAATAAAATACCTAGGTACCTACCTATACATTTTATTAAGTACTTACAAATAGTACCTACATAAAACAGTTCTACCACCAGATGTCGCATGCGTTGCACTGAATAAAACAAAAGACATCAGATAGAAAAATATAAGATTCTGAACTGTCAGAATCAGATAGATATATAGAAAAATATTATAAAGATAAATTAAGAATAAACTTTCATTATAAACTTTAATAACAAAGCAACACATTGTTTTTTTTATTATTATACACCCACTTTACATATTATTTACACCCATTTACAAAGGAAAATATTACCACGTTATTAACACCTAAAGCCCGATGCCCTCAAACAAAACGCGCCCAGCGGTGGTGGGTCTGATCTGACCCAGTACAGAAATCGCCTTTTAGGCGTAAATGATTAAAATTTGTTAAAAATGATTGTGGCCATTAAAATAATACAAAAAATGAATACTTATTTAGAATTAAGTTCTCTGTGTGATTCATTGAATTAAAGCGAGGTTACTACTGCATTTTGAAAGCTTGAGAGCAAATGTGAGTATACATTACATTACACGTAGTAGGTAATGTGGATTTGATAAAAACGCCTTGTCAAATATTATTCATCTCACACACTCCATTAAATACCGTGAGTTTGCGGATTCACGGTATTACCTACACATTATCAGTAGATAAAAATATTTGAAAAGGGTGCCTTGAGCTGATATAGAAAATGATTTATTCGCCATAATAAACTGGCGGTATCTCATTAAGGGTGGAAATCTTCCACTGAAAAGAAAAAGGACTAAAGTAAATTCAGCATTAGATTATAATATGAACTTTAAAAAATATTCCTTTCAAATACAAGGTTGTGCAATGGGAGCATTGATTATTTTAAGAATGTTTTTACTGATATACTAATTAAGACGAAGTAGAATACAAAAGTCTGAGCATTTAGAGGGCTTACAAACTATCATAGGCTGAGTGATAACATTATACATATTATATGTAACATAAGTGTAAAATTATATTTGTATATATGCATAAATAGACACTTTCTTGCACATGCTTTTTCTTCGGGCCCATATAAAGTTGTGTTTCGTTAGTTTTTTTTAGCAGATACCTTTGTCATATGTTTTTTACATACTTTGAGAGGTTTGTCTGTAGATATGATGGTAATGATAGGGAAGGTAAGTGTTATAAATACATCACACTTAGAAAATTAAAAAAAAAGTTTCATTAATTTATTTTGCAGTTATTAAAAAACTACCACCAAAAAATAAACTGGCAGTACACAACGGAGTCTTGGTTGCAACTGTAAAGTATGGATTATTATAAATATATGTTAGCAAAAGAAAGATGAAGGTAGGCTAAATGCAATCAAAATGCGATCCTTCAGACGAATGTACGGAAAAAGATGTACGATAGATGTTCAAATGGTGAAATAATGCAAAAATGCAATGCTGAGATAAGCATTATCGATAAAATTGAGCATGGTGTGTTGAGATGGTTTGAACATGTGGAACGAACGAGGAAAGAACGTCAACAATTTGTATTTTAATTTAAAAAAAAAATTGTTTATGAATATTATTTTGTATACTATAAGCCTCTTAATGTACACTTCTAAAAAGTACCAGAGGTAATTGCAAAAGGAACAGAGGAAGACCAAGAATAAATTTGTATGCCGAATACCTAAAAGCGGTCAGGTTAGGAGTCGAAACGATCGGCGGGTATGTATGAGAAGATGCATGAACGTGGAAGAGGCGAAGAATGTTTGCAAAGACAGAGTGGTTTGGCTTTCTATTATCTCTGCCAACCCCTGAGGGGAAGCAGCGTGATGATTAGTTAGTTAGTTTAGTTAGTTCGTTAAAAAGTACCCCCAATAGCGAATGTGTGTGTTTTTTTTTTTTTTTGAATCTGAGCCCACCATCCACCCGCAGCAGTTATAGAGTCCTGAGGGACTCTCTGTCAGCTGCACATAGAGGAAAATCTTCAAAATATTTCTGAAGAAATAAATATTGCTCTATTCAATTAATGAGGGGGGAGGAGGATGTACGGACAGAGGCCGACACTTCATCCCCACCCCTCGGGATCCCCTCATTACCTCTTTTAATTTTAATAAAATAAAAACAATAAGAACACAACAAAAAAAAAAATAACAATGTTTCCAAAAATAAAATAAAAAAAACAATACAACAATACAATAGAATACAATTTAAGACGAACAAAACAATGACTTAAAGACTAAAGTAATAGAGAACTAGTAACTAATATTTAAAAACAAAAAAACACCGTTATTTACATTAAGAGAAGAAAAAAAAACCATTAATAAAGAAGGACTTCCTGGGTGAACAAAGGCAGAGGATCCAAATACCACCCCCGTAAGGGGAGGACAAAACACAAAAGAACGTGTGCGTTCCGCTCGGAAGGAAGCACAGTCCTGGCCGTATCAGCATCCCACAGGAACAGCAGCCTGTCCCACCAAATCAATCTCACCTAGGCGTCCGCGCATCTGAGGAGTTCCCAACGAGATACCCAAGTCCGGACAAACCGACGGAAGAGTGCAAAATTCGTACTGTTGGCCATCAGATCCACATTCCACGCTGGTCGCATGACCCCTGTCAGACCATTCAGCATCTCATCTCTGGCGTCATCCAATAGCACACAATGCCACAGGATGTGTTCGGCCGATTGATGTTCATCGCCGCAAGCACAGCCCGAAACAGAGGAAAGTCCAAGCTTATAAAGCTTGTCTCTAAACTCCCCGTGTCCAGAGACCATTTGTGCAGTATGATGATCAAAAACCAAAAACTCGCTACACATCCTGTGTCTGATGGAAGGTAAAAAAGACCACGTCCATGTCCCTGTTCGTGCCATATCCCATCTATTCTGCCATTGATTGAGAGTTAAGCCTCGCATGACGTTACATAACTCGCTAAATCTTGTCTCGGAAGGGCGCAGCACGATACCGAAGTATTCCAAACTCTCTCCTTTCCTCACAGACCGTTTTGCTACTGCCTCTCTGGTCTCCAAGTCTATCGGGAGAACTCCTGCGAGCACAGGAAGGGTCTCAGACGCCACAGTCCGATATGCCCTTGTCAGTGCCAGCAAGGGAACCCTCTGTCCACGAAGCAGTGCCAGTCTAGCCACCCCGATATCCAAACGATGTACCCATACCTGAGCCGCATACGTAACCTGAGCCACATAGGATCCACGATATAGTATCTGCAGGGCTGGAGAACGAATACCCCATTAAACACAACTTAGGCGACGCAAATGAAAAAACAAATTTTTAGCCTTTACCGAGGCGGTCTTGATGTGCGTGAGGAACGACTGAGATCTGTCCAGTTGAACACCAAGATACCGGACATGGTCCTGAAAACTGATGCTCTTCCCGTCCATCTTTACAACAGGATTTCTCTCCCTATTCAGGTTATCACGCAGCATCAAGCCAATCGTCTTGTGAGGCGAGAAAGAGAGTTTGTTTCTTTCACCCCATTTTAAGATTTCATTCAAAGCATCACTAGCCTTCTTCTCTATCATAGATCTTGAACCTCCCGAGACAAGAAGAAGCGCATCATCCGCATAAGCCACCGTAGTGCAACCCTTCGGCAGCGGAAGTAATAAAAGGTCGTCAAACAAAAGGTTGCGAATGTATGTATGTATAATGTAAAATAGTAGTTTTTTGGATATTTATTCACTAAATTGAAATTTATCTTTACTAAAATTCATACTTTTATTCGACGCGGATTTTTAATGATGTTTTGATTACAAAACATTTCAATGACATTTAGTTAAAACAAGTATACGAATAATTAAATATCTAAAAAAATCCCTTAATATTTATGTCAAAATGCGTTTGAAATATTCAAATGTACTTTTTAATGTATAATATGTAGGTACACGAGGCAAAGTTTATTAATTAGATACACAAAGGTTGATAGAGTACAAAAGGGAGTTAAATAGCAATCAGCTCAGAATCTTAAATCAACCTACGGTTTTCCCCATCAAGCCAAATTACCGCAAAATCACTTCAATAATAAATGTGAGTCTATCGATGTATTAAGTGAGATTAAAGGAGGTACTTTGAGAATTTATTAACTGTTGTAAATGAATATATCTTCTCAAATATTATTTTGGAATTTCATTTAAACTTTATGTATAAAAATTTCCCTATTGTTTTTTGACATCTCATCAAAGATGAAGAAGAATATGGAAGTCTGGGCATTTACGGGCCTAACGACCGTCATAGGCTGTTACACGTGTGTAAAGTGATCACTTAAACCAGCTGAAAATCCCCTCAGTTTGTTTGTTTGTTTATCTGTTTGTCTGTTTGTACATGATGCATTGCTATATTAAGCATAGGAAACGTTAGAAACTATCAAAATATTTTCATTACAACCTTAAGGAGGTTACTGTACTAAAACAATCACATGACAATACGTGAAAAGTATTTTAACCATTTAAAAACGAGTTTAAAATATCATATTTAATAAATACTGTCTATTGATTAAAAACAGAATTTGATTTAGGAATTAGATTTTTCATGATACATGGATTTTATCCATGTAAAATGATGAACTACACTTGGATGGCTAGACTCTGACCAATGTACGCGATGGATTCCTCAGTTCTGACATGTTGTGCGTAGTAATGAGGATAGCCCGGAACGACTGGTTTTGATCGGTAGCCTGGAGGGGAAGAGAGGAAGAGGAAGATCTTCTACACGATGTATCGATCAAGTTAAGGCAGCAGCAGGCACCTCGGTGGTTGGAGCGCTACGTGCAGCGCAGTTAAGGGATAACTGGAGAAGAGTCATCGCTTCTACAAGGGTCACAACCCTCAGTAATGAGGAATAAGATGCAGAAGAAGAAGATGTACCATAAAGCGATGTCATTGTATAATTTATCACACTAAGGACACTAGCAAGGTAATGTTAGCGTACTGAAAATAAAAAGAGAAATATTGACTAACAAACTATGACGCAGTTTCGCCTCAGGGATAGGTAGAGAGAATAGAAGGCGACTGTTTTTGCATTTATTCTTTGCCTCTTTATCTCTTCATGAATATTACGATAAACCTTAAAACATGCAAGCACCTATGTATATTAAAAAAAAAGTTCGTTCAAAATATTAAATCCTGCCACGGGTGAAGCGTCATTGGTTGGCCACACACTCATACATACTATATGTTACTTATGGCCGTCAGCGTGCTTCTTGACAGAATGCATTGTTGTTTCATAGGTTATTAATATTTTTATTTCTTCACAATAGAATTGTGTGCCTTCATTTTTTTCTTTTGACCAAATTAAGCCACAGCAACGCGTGGCAGGTGCAGCTAGTACCTATATAAATTTGAATTAAACATGTGTATAATAAGCCTTGCTTAGAATTCCTTTACAATTTATAAAACCTACTTTTAAACTCAGCAATTTTCATAAAGGCTATGTATAATTACTTATTTATTTATTTAAACTTCATGTACAGAAAATAAATAAGTACCAGCAACTAAAAACAGACTAGTGATATTAATTAAAACGGTTGATACCATATATAGCTGTTTGAAATCAGAGGGTAGATAGTACTTGAACATTTAAAAAAACATAAATTACAAATTAACATATAAAAAAAGCATAAATTATAAAAAAATGAAAATAAGGAGAGCAAAGGAAAAAGGGAGTTTAAGGAAGGGGGTAAAGGAAAACTCAGGGAGGAGGTTTGATGGACAGTTAGGATTGTAATGATAAATAGTAAAAGATAAAGATAAATGATTTACATTTCTTACATAAAACTTTAAATATTTATTTTACCAGGTAAATACCACTATTTCTTAAAACTTATTATGACGTGTGTTTTAAATCATTTGGCATCACTATAAACCATTACATAATGATACGTATTTCAATAGATTTAAGGAAATCGTGGCTTTTATAAAGTAAATATAAAATAAAACAATGTTTAAACTTAAAAAAAACACAGTTTTTTTACCACTTGAGTTTATTTGACGACTAGTTTCGGAAGCCAAGCTTCCATCTTCGGGACTAAATGTTTACATTAAGACCTGAAGATGGAAGCTTAGCTTCCGAAACTAGTCGTTAAATAAATTCAAATGGTAAAAAAACAGTGTTTTTTAATAACATCAACATGTCTTACCACAAAGTAAATGCCGAAACAATAAATATAAAAATGAAAAGATAAAACTACAAAGTGACTGACAAATCAAAAATGAACTCAATAAGTTTGATAAGTGGAAAAATTTATATCGCAATTAAGAATTTTTAAATTTTTGCGATTTTATAAAAAAAAATACTATCTCATTTTATTTTATTAAAGCCACATTTAACTTTATACCACATTCAATTCTTATGTTTATTTTGTGTGTATTCAAATAAACTAGATTTTGTGAAAAAAATATAAATGATTGATTACCTTTCTAAGTATACGAGAGATCTTATCCCCGTGTTCCCAAGGAGTGACCCATCCCTTAGCTGCGCAGTCTAGAGATCTGGAAGTGTTCCCGAGGAACATGGCCCTTCTAGAATTGCCTCTTGCCGATTCTATTTTTTTCCTCATTAGGCGATTGAAGGCTTCGACCAGGACGTAGACAGCGTCGTACATAAGAGCAGCTTGGGCCTAGGAATAAAATACAACATTAAGACGACGCATAATTATACATGGTGGTTTTCATTCCATACAAAATATCCTAGTCGTACAGGAGAATGTGACCAACTACCAAAACGTAAAATGTTCAGGAGGGCCATTTAAGTCACTTTTGCTCGGCAGGAAAATAAACAACAATGCAGTTAGTCATTTTTAACAATTCAATATATTATACTTCCAAGTTTTAAATCCTTTGGGATTTTTTCAGGGCAATATTAAGCTAGTAAGATATCAAATAGTCAATGATCACGTTTTTGTAAAACAATGCACTTGGTCACTTTCTCCTGTCTGACTACGATATGTTATAATTGGTGTTTTATATAATACGTTATATAAATATGTTGCATCAGGTAGACGGTAGAAGAAGATTTCGTATATTCAATGAGTATGTTTCCAGGGATGGAAAGATTGATGAAGATAAAGGAAGGAGAGTGAATTCTGGGAACAGAGTAAATGGTGCGCTAAAAGCAGTTACAGCAAATAAAAACCTATCACCGTAAGCTAAACTGGTAGTACACAACGGAGTCATAGTTTATACTCTTTTGTATGGAAGTGAAACATGGAGTTGGCAAAAGAAGGATTAAAGTAGACTAAATGCAGTCGACATTGCGATCTCTCAGACAAATGTGTGGCAAAACGATGTACGACAGATGTTCAAATGTTGAAATAAGGAATGAATGAATTACTGAAATCAGCATTATCGATAAAATAAAGAAAAGTGTTCTGAGATGGTGGACATGTGGAACGAATGGGTGAGGAAATAACAGAAAAAAATGAAGTGAATGAAGTTGGTAAAATGAACAGAGGAAGACGGAGAATAACATGGCATGATCATGTATGTCAAATACTTTAACGTGGTCAGGTCAGGCGTCAAAATAATCATCGGGTATGTATGAGGTGATCCATGAATGTGGAAGAGACGAAGAAAGTTTGCAAAGACTTGACTTCGAGAGAAAAGTATGCCATACTTATTTGGTTGTCAAAACTCTCGACAATGGAGACTGCTATAAATAATCATTATGTTATGTCAACCAAAAATTATAACAAAAAGTTAAAAATAAGTTTAAAAAAAATCATAGCCTTTTATATCTGCATTTATATTTTAATTAGGATTTTTATTTGTACAGTTCCCAAGTCATAAAAATTCAGCACTTGCTTGCAAAATTTGAACAGAGTACAATTATTTTTAATGAAACTAGTAAGAATGGAATAATTAATGAATAATTATATTTTTAGTCACCTTAGTATGAAAAATGATTTTGTAAAATATTGTATACATTTTATAATTAATTTTCTTATTTCAAAATAAATATCTCAGACGAAATTTCATTCGAAAAATAGATTTTAATTAATTTTGAAATATTTATAGAGCTATCCGAATTTTGAGTACTGCGTGATTTTAATCATGGATACAATGAAAAATATCACATAGTACATAAAGTGATCACTTAAAGTAGCTAATGCCAGGTTTAAAACTCGACAATATGACTGAAGTAACATATTCCTACCTCAATAATCTTCTATAAATATTATATTATGAGATATTAACCCAAAAAACTTATACCGTGTTAGACTATCCTCCTGAATATTTTTTAATATAAACGACGAATTTATTTATCATTTTAGATTTTAAAAAATACTACTGCATCCAGTAAGAATACTTTTATACTATATTCAATAAATCTTGATAAATCATGATACTTATTCAAAATATTTTAAGGATAAAATAGCTGTAAACAAACATTTTCATGAACATTTAACTAGAAATAAGGATAAAATAAGACTGCCTGGTTTGGCCGGTACTTGCTCGCACATCATTTGAAATTGGAACGACTTCAAGTGTGAATTCGCCAGACCCCAGTTAAAAACAAAAGAACCAGATTAGTAGCGTTTTTTCCATTCTCGGCAACGGACAAGTCTTGTGCTCTGCTACTCTTTTTATTGTGCCACCGACCTAAGGACAACCAATCAAGAGAAAATCACCCTGATCCAAGCGCTGGTTCAACTACCAAACAAACACAAGAGGTCAGTTCCTTCATTTCATCTGTAGTGTTAGCATTTGTCAGGATCGCCATCCCTTTGTCTTGAAGGTTCCGATGATACATCATTGAACTAACTTGAAGGGATTTCATGACTCCAATAACGATCACTTTATTTCATTGGTTTAGAATCGTCCTCTGATTAACAGGGAGAATACGAGATTCTCCCATTATTTCGAACGTACGTGTCGGTACCACGTGGTGGCCAATTATTTGAGGACACCTGGTCCTCAAATAATTTAATTCGCACTGTGGCGAAACCATCGGTCCCACGTGTTTGTTCACACGTGCCAAACAAAGGTCCTTCGAGCTATCAGTTTTTTTTAGTTTAGTTTCGTACTATGGCAAAACTACTGGCATTTATGAAAAAAAAAAACAGAGTCGCAAAATTGTTCAATGTATAAGGGTTTGAAAATGTATGATGAGATGCCTGAATGTAAGAAGAATGAAAACAATCTGAAAGAATTTAAAAATAAATGTTTTGTTAACTGTAAAAAAATGTTAATATATATATATGTAGGTGGAGTAAATAATGCATATATAAAAGTTTACATTAGTTGTAATACAAGCTAACATAAGAAATAATTTAAAAAAAAACTATTCACAACTATTCAGGTTGTCTTGTTCTTGTGTCAATACACATATTATGTCAATGTTCTTTTATGTATTTTTTTGTTATTTAATTTTTAATTAATGTTTTACTCAATAAATACCACTATTTCTTAAGATCTACTGTGACTAAAAGTATTCAAATACCTCGTGAAAATAATTAAAGTAAAAAGGTTTAATATTACAAATGTACTGAAAATCTTTCAAAGCATTAATTAATACATAAAAAAATAATTACAAGTACCAGTGTGGTATTTAAATCTTCACGATGTGTAAAATATGATTACTCTAAAAAGACTAGACATCATTGATTACATTGAGTTGCATTTCACGGAGAAGACTTGACGCTTTCGGAATGTGGTATTGAAGGCGCATGCTCCAAATTCAATGGACAGCTAGACACACCAATGAGTCCAGTCACCAAAAACTACGCTTAGATAGCTTGACTCTGGCAAATCTCTGTACCCGACGGATACTTTAGTTCTTTGGGAAAAGAAGGAGAGCAAGATCCGCACGATGGACCGATCAAATTAAGGCAGCAGCAGGCACCTCGGTGGTTGAAGCGCTACGTGCAACGCAGTCAAGGGATAACTGGAGGAGAGTCATTGCTTCCCCAAGGGTCACAACCTTCAGTAATGAGGAACAAGATGAAGAAGAAGACAAACATATAATTTTTATTTTGTGTAAGTCGACAGAATCATAATTTCAATCTAGTAAATGGATGCCGCGATACGGGTAATTAACAGTTTTTTTTTTGTATTATGTACAAGGATTCATGGCATATTAAGTTTTTATGTCTTAAATTATTGTGGATATATACAGCTATGATTTCTTTTTGATTATTAAATAAATGAATAAATAAAAAAAATAATGCTTATTTGGTTCGGTACATGTCCATTTTTCGAAGAGCAATTACTTTTCCCGCGTATTCGCGCCATATTTTACCGCGTTTTCGCGTCGCCTACTTTTCGGCTCCTGTCCCGAGTTTATGTTGTTCTTGGCGAACATATTTTCCCCGAGGCGAGTAATAACATTAGCAAACGAGCATAAATCAAATTTGCAGGAAACCTTATAAAAATGAAATTATCGCGCGCGTTATAACAACACACTTTTATGCTGGAGAACGTTGGATTAACACCTTACTCTTGGCCTATTGCTTCTTACGACTTCATTCAGAATGGCGTTCTTCTTAGGCGTCCTGTTCCTGGCTGTTAATAAATTTTGATAAATTTTCTTCAAAACTGCATGTTACCTTTTTCGTTAAGTAAAAATGTTGACTTTTAAAGATAAATGTTATACATAATATGACTCCAGAATATCTAAAAGAGGTATAAATTCCAGACGAATTGGTTGATAGACGTCTCACGATCGGTGAGAAGAACTAGTTTGGGTAAAGTTATCTTACCAGCGCACTAAAATTGGGGATCTTGCCTTTACTGTTTACCGAAGACATGGAATGGTCTTCTACTATTACTTACAAAAAGTGAGAGTTAGATAACCTTTAGAAAAAAAATAAAAACGCATTTTTTTTTGGAAAATCATTTTCATAATCTTTTTTTCCCCAATTCAATTACAGTGAAAATGGCGTTATATGTAGAAATTATATAAAAATAACATATTAATTAATTTATAATTCATTTCACACTTTGTATTTTTACACGTTTTAACATATTTCTGCATAATAATTCCTCCGTATCGTATACGCTCTCAATGGTGCATACGGCACTGAGAGCATCGACGCATTGTTAATTTGGTCCTTGAGGAAGAGACGAGAGTGGCGTTTCGTGCTCTCTGTCTATTTCCATAGCAAAAAACGGAATAATGGTAGTAGTAGTATTAAAAAAAAATTGAAAATACATTTGACCTCCCTAGGAATTGAACCGGGACCTTCAGCTAGAAAGCCAAACGTAATACCACAACACTGCGAAGGCAGACAATTTTAGAGCTCTATGAAAAAAAAATCTATCTGAAAATAAAAAATAATAAAAATCTATCTAATCTAAAAAATATCGGGCGCGTGCAATCGCTTCTATGTCAAAATATGCGATGAATGCAGTATATTTTTTTAAATATTTTATAACGAAATACGAGTATAAAAGTTACATAAATTTGTATATTGTCGTTACAATTAAGAAGGTGTAGTGAGATGTTTTGGACATGTGGAACGTATGAGTGAGGAAAGAACGGTTAAACAATTTTATGAACCAAATGTAGTTGGAAAAAGAATCATAGGAAGACCAAGACAAAAACTTGGCATAATCAGGTTTATCAAATACTTGAAAGTGGCCGGGTCAGGAGTCGAAATAATCGGCGGGTATGTATGAGGAGATGCATGAATGTAAAAGAGGTGAATAATTTTTGCAAAGACAGGGTTGTATGGCGTTCAATTATTGCGTTAAAATTATGAAAGGTGTGGTGAGATGGTTTGGACACGTGAAACGTATGAGTGAGGAAAGAACGGTCAAACAATTTTATGAACCAAATCTAGTTGGAAAAAGAAGCAGAGGAAGACCAAGACAAAAACTTGGCATAATCAGGTACATCAAATACTCGAAAGAGGAGAGTCGAAATAATCGGCAGGTATGTAGGAGGAGAAGAATGTTTGCAAAGACAGGGTTTTATGGAGTTCAATTCTCTCTGCCTACCCCTGGGGGATATGGCGTGATGGTTTGTTTGTTGCATAAATTTGTGAAATTGTAAAAAAAGAGGAACTACCAAAAACCGTTTGGGTTACCTAGTTAATAATTTTTAAATTTCATTTACTTCATAAATTTAATGTAAAATATGGATAAACCACTCATCATTTGTTGTTATTCACCCTTTACATATTGAAATAATTGTAGTAAATGCTATTATAACATTTTATTATGTACCATACAAATATCTAATATATGTAACAAGCATACGAAGGCTAATTAAAATTTCATTTAAAAGACAATTAATTAACTTGATACTCCTTTTCTGTTTAAATAATTGAAAATATTAAACTCGCATGATACACGAATAAGCAATTAGGAAAATTAATATTAGATGGATATACGAAATATATCATATAATGTACGTTATCAACATAAAATATTAGCTCAAATGGAAAGATATTTGTAATTTATTAATAACGTATTCATTTTCTATTGATCTCACTAATTGAAAATAAATAAATAAATAAATAACTCCTATAATTGGAGATAATCAAGATGTGTGAACAAGTTGAACACACTCACAATGTTGTAAATGTGTTAATTAATAAAAAGTGTGACATATAAGAAGTGTTAGTGTTATTAAAACATGTATTTTTTCTAAAATAAATAACCAACAGGGGGGTAGGCAAAGATAATAGAACGCCACACGTCTCCGCAAAAAAATCTCGTTTACTTCATATTCATGCACGTTCTCATATATCCCCTCCAATTATTCCAACTCCCGATTTGATTTGAAATTATTAAAATTCTTGATCATACATTTTTCTCGGCTTTCTACTGCTTCTATTAACAGCTACATTCACCTCGTAAATTTGTTTAACTGTTCTTTTCTCACTCACTCGTTCTATATGTTTGAACAATTTCAACACGTCTTTATTAATTTTATCGATAGTGCTTATCTCAGCGTAGCAATCTTTAATTATAGGGTGGGACGTGGTCATTACCTTTTTTAAAACTCTCGCTACAAAACGACAGTTACTCCTAGAATGCGTTCCTATCTTATTTTTTGAAGTAAGTTAAGTGTCAATCGAGCCATAGACGAACGAGGAGCCCGCGTTCGCCGCGGACGCCTACTTTTCCTTCAGCCGTTCCGTCATTGCAATTCAGCGTGCATTCAGAAAACAATTCAATTTCGCGTCTGCGGGTCGTGTGCCTGATCGTAAATTATTTTCACATCAGGTATCATACATTACGATATGGGTGGACACGTTCAGGGATACTGGTAATGTGAAAAAGAAACGAAATAGAAAGAGATGTAGGGGATATGTGCTTCTAACTGGATGACGCAAAGGCTCACACGACACGAAATTACATTATTTTTTTGCGGGAACACCTTCCCGAAAGGCGCATCTCTCTCAGAGGCGATCTTCAGTGGCTAACGCGATCCCCAGATTTAGCTCCCTGTCTATTTTCTGTGCGGCTACCTTAAATCATTGAATTACACCAATCGTCCAAAGACTCTTGGTTAGCTGAAGGACAATATTATTGCTGCTAATGTCTACATAAGCCAGATATTCCGGAATAACTTGACAAAAATGTCGAAATTCGCCTTTCTTAGCGCATTGACGAAAACAGAGGCAGCCTTCGAGATGCGGTTTTTAAAACTAAATAAAATCAAATTTAAAATGTGCCCCTATATATAGAAAAAATAATCCATACTGACTATGCTTTTTGTGTTATGATTTTATGAAAATAAGAAAGTGGCCACGCCCCACCCTGTATTTCACCATTCGAACATCAATCAGACATCGTTTTACCGTAGGTACATTCGTCGATCGCATTTCGTGTAGTTTCAGTCTACATTCATCCTTTTTGCAAACTGCATGCTTCATTTTCTTACATTAGGGTTGGTATTAGAACTCCGTTGTGTACTGCCAGTTTAGCTTTGACTAATTGACTTTTTTTGCTGAAATCGAGCTTAGTGCACTTTTCACTTTGTTCTCAACATTCACTCCCCTTTATATATCATTATCTATATTTTTGTACTGTTTTCTATGGTTGAATTGAATGATATTGATTATAAATATGAGCTTTATTATGAACATGTGTTTGTTTACATGTTTTGAATAATTTTATCATCAAGATCAATAAGTTTTCTTTACGCAATTTTATTTTTTTTTAACACATTTAATTACCAATTATTGTTTTTTGGTGAAATTTACATTATTACTAATAAAAAAGGCAAGTTGAAAAGCAAGTTATTGATTTTTGTATATTTACTTGTTGACACGACACATTTAAGACATATGTAACAAATATGATTTTTTAAAATATAAATATGAATTCCATCTGTCGTATGTAACATAAAATCGACCTTCCTAAATTTATATATATATATATATATATATATATATATATATATATATATATATATATATATATATATATATATATATATATATATATATATATATATATATATATATATATATATATATATATATATATATATATATATATATATATATATATATATATATATATATATATATATATATATATATATATACATAAATAAATACTAATACTAAATGTTGTGATATAAAAAAATAATGCCATGATAAAATACACACATATTTATGTGTATAATAATACTAATACCATCTGAAAATTTATCAAAACAATTTCTTTACTTTTTTTCTATTAGCTCAAAGTCTATGAATTAAATAAAATATATACAAGCGTAATAAGCTGAGCGAGGTTGTTTTTAATTTTTAATTTTCAAGCGAATTCTCTAGAGTCAAGGAGGGTGAGTTTAATTATGTTACCATCTTAATTTCCCGTGAAAAGCAAGGAATTTTAATATCGTAACTTTGAATATTTAATATTCAAGTAAATCACAGCTTTAGAACATTCGATCGCTTTATGACATGTACAAAACGTTTTTATGTTCTTAATGTGTTGATAGTTGTGTAATCACTTTAAATGTGTACAATACTAAGTAATAAACAGGTCTTTTTTAACTACTGAAACTCAATTGTAGTATTAACGGTCACCTTATGGTCTAATTACAAATGATATACAGGGTCTTTTAAACTTTCAAAAATGTTAGCAGCCATATTGTTTACGCTACATCAGTCAAATTGATTGTAATTTATTCAATTTGTTATGGCAAATTACCGTGGATGGATACAGCCTTCAAAAACACGTGAATATGATCATTTCTTCTGTTTGGCCAACGTTCCGCGCGCTTCACCCATTTTAGGGTCACCATAAGCGTCCTGGGCGAGAAAACTATTCGCTGTTAGGTGGATAAACTTAAGTCCACTGGTTTAGTAACCAATCAATCAACACTTGTACGCCAACAAAACGCAAGATATGCCGAAAACATCGTCGCTGTCCGTGGAGTGTTCAGGAGAATCCGAGGCAGTCGATTTCGCGTCGCTCACAAGAACTCGGCCTTTCGCAGACCACAACTTGGTGAATTTTGCGATGATTACCAACTTTTTTTTACCTGAATTGGATGATATGAACACCAACGACATGAAGTTTCAACAGGATGGCTCTGCATGCCACATGGGACATTCTGCACGAGCGATTCCAGGGCACTGCTATCTCACGTGGAGGTGATGTGAATTGGACACCGAGATCGTGCGATTTGACAACGACACTACTCAAATTCTTGAAACTTCAATATAAATTGATAAAAAACGAAACATGGTGTGCAAGCGTCACTAGAGACATCTGTGTTGGGACGAGGAAAGTTTTTACTTAGCAGAAACTCTTTGATTAGTACGTGAGGTGTAAATTTGACACAGATGTTTCAAGAGCCAGCCTATGACGGTCGAATGCCCTGTAAATGCCCAGACCTTCATATTCTTCTTCACCTTCGTTGATATGTCAAAAATAAATACAATAATTGTTATCAAATACTTTCAAAGTAAAATTTAAAAAAAAAAGTGTTTTAAACACTTCATTTATGGAAGAACCGCAATTATGAAGCAAAAAATGATTTGGATATCGCAGAATCTAGATCATTTTTCATTTGACACCTATTATCAATACAAAATATCAAATTAATGTTTCGTGTAAGTTAACTTTCACCTCAAGAGTATGTTCAAGTTTGATTTGTTTCAGACACCCTACGCCATCCCCTAGATTAATTATGTACGCTTGCAAACTCGTTGAATAATGATGTGATGGTTCATTTTTTTTGCACTCACCACGCCTATTTAAATAACGCCAAACTCTTGATTATTTGTTCAAAAAGTCCATTTCTTATTCATAAACTTAATCGGATTAGGAACAGTTTCCTTGTTTCCTTAATACATCTATCTTTAATTCCAAGCAAGACTGTTCGAGTAACACGCGATAGGTGAAATTTGTTTCAACACTACTACTACTATTATTACCATCACGCCATATCCCGCAGGGGTAGGCTAAGAGGATGGAACGCCACACTCTTCTGTCCCGACATACAGTAATCGCTTCCTTCACATCCGTACACCTAGTCATACATGCCCTCCGATTACGCAGACTTATGACACCACCAGATTTAAGGTTCCGATTGATCTGATCGTGCCAAGTCTTTTCCGGCAGTCGTCGTTCTGTTATCCCGTACAAATTTACCACATATATTTTCTAAATCATTACCTCGTCATCCATTTGCTCCACATGTTTTTTGTTTTTGTTGTTTTAATACACTTAAAAATAAATGAACCCATCAATCAATGATCTTTTTCATAAATAATTTAAAAGCGTTGTCAAAATTATTTGCGATCACTCAGACGAAAGTGCGGCATAACGAGGTATGATAAATGTTCAATTGGTGAAATTAAGAAAGTATGCAAACCCTGTTGGGTACAGAAACTGACTGATACTTCAAGTACTTCAAATACTAGACAGGTTAGAAGTCGAGACATTCCGTAAGTATGTAGGAGGAGATCTAGAAATATCGAGGCATGTAGACGAATGAATGTTTGCAATGATAAAGTGGTTTGGCGTCACATTTTCTTGCTTACCTCTGAAAGGAAGCGCCGTGATATTTAATTCAATAGTTAAATATATATATATGTATATTTATAAATTTATATATATATATATATATATATATATATATATATATATATATATATATATATATATATATATATATATATATATATATATATATATATATATATATATATATATATATATATATATATATATATATATATATATATATATATATATATATATATATATATATATATATATATATATATATATATATATATATATATATATATATATATATATATATATATATATATATATATATATATATATATATATATATATATATATATATATATATATATATATATATTGTATACATATTGTTTATATAAACGAACAAAGAGTAAAATTTAATTGAATTCTTATTAAAATTGGTAGATAATATTGATTTTAAAAGTAAAATCCAGGCATCCTGATTTTTGAAATTATATTGTAAATAACATTTTTACTAAAGGAGGACCTTCAATTAAAAATGAAATTATCGGCCTTATAGATTTTTAAAAATCTGAATTATTTTCTTAGAATCAATTTCCGATTTTGTGCTTTAGCATTGTTTAATTCAGAGAAGCTGATTCAATATGAGAGAGTATAGATCCGTTTTAAAAATAATTTACACTTTACACTTACATTTTATTCACAACAAATATATTAATTTATACATTTTTTTTACGAAAATGTTAGAAATATTAGTATATAACCACTTACCGAGATTTTTATATCTACCGGTACACTCTTTCGAGACGTACCCGTCTCTTCATCAGGACAATCACTACCTCAGCACGCAAACAATACTACCCTTCACAACCATAACTCTATTTACACACTTAAAACTACACAAAATAAGTGTGTAAATAGTGTGAAATAAGTGCTATGGTAGTAAAGGGTAGTATTGTTTGCATGCTGTGGTAGTGATTGTCCTGACGAAGAGACGGGAACGTCTCGAAACCGGTAGACATAAGCATCTCAGTGAGGGTTATATACTTATATTACTAACATATTATCATATTATTGTAAAAAAATAATTAAGTAAATGACTCATTACAAAGTTAAGGCTTTAAATATAAATAATATAAATTTTTAATTTCAAAATAAGAGGAAAAAATTAATGAAAAACTTCTTTACCTACTGATGTATTATTATGTGATAGCTATTTTGTCTTACGGTAACATTGAACAGACTTATTCGGGAACTAAATTTATATTTCGTAAGCCAATCATGAAAAATGTATTTATTATAATTAAATGGTACAAAGATCACCGCTTTGGGTCAATGCAGATTAAGCTTCACTTTATAAGTATTAACATATGTAACTGAAACTAGGACACGGCTTATTTGTACGACCCTCTCTAAGGAAACTAATCAAATATTTTATGGGAAATAGATTTAATATTTTTTTTAAATAAACTTTATACGCAGATTATCGTTTATATATCCGATGTGCGTTTGCATTTGTGGAGTACTCTATTTCATTATAATAGTCGGTATCATTTTACACAAAAGGGGTGATATAATAGCTAATGACTGAATGGTGTTCGATCGGAGGTAACTGTATATTTAACAAATTGCACCGTTTAAATAAAATCTATTTCGGGAATAAATCGCCCATAATATGAAAGCTGTAACGATTTTCATTGTTGCATTCGTGGAAACTCCTATTATTTGCAGTAACGATTTTCATTGTTGCATTCGTGGAAACTCCTATTATTTGCAGGAGATACGTGAAAATGAACCAATTACGTAATTGCTCCCAATATACGGAAAATAATGATTTTTATTCGAACATTAAACAATTATTACATGCAATTTATTTATTATAATAATATGAATATCTACAATGCTTTTAATTTTTAATAAATATTTAAATAAATATCTTAAACCATATTTTATTATTTATTTAAAAAATAAATAAAAACATATGTTAGATCAGTGATTCTGAACTGTTTTGAAGCCAGGTCTTTTGATCACAAGTACACTTAAATTAAAGATTAAAAAACATTAAAATAAACTTATTATATTATTACATACAATGTGAATATTTAATAAATTAGTAAAAAACTATTGTAGATCAAAATATAAATACTCTAATGAATTTTTTTACTGCGAAAATGATAAAATGTGATTTACAAATTTCAGATATATTAGGTCTAACATTTGATTTGGCTACTTTAATTTCTTCATCAAAATTGCTAAGCCTTTCGCGTTTCTTAGTTTTAATATTGGTCAATGTCGAGAAACCTAGCTCACACGAATATGAGGTTGGAAACCCTTGTGAAGACTGGGTATTAAAGAAAGGAATTAACCTTTCCTTCCCGGAAATACGTATAATATTTACCACACTTTACGTATATGTATAACATGTATATATGTATAATATTTACCACACACGACTATAATAACTAGAATATCGATATACAGTAAATGAAACAACAGTAAATTTTGGTTTTCACAATTTTGCAATCAGCTCGCGGAGCACCAGATAAGAACCACTGTTCTAGATAATTTAAAACCATCAAAAATAAATAATCTAAAATATTTTTTTGCATGGGGAATAATGAAGAGAGCTAGGCCTTATACCGTTTTGGTTATTTAATCGTACAAATAAGAATCAGATATATCAGAAGATTATTCAGATAGTCAGACGATACATTTGAATTTTACATGTTAAGAAGAAACAGTTACCATATATATATATATATATATATATATTATATATATATATATATATATATATATATATATATATATATATATATATATATATATATATATATATTTATATATATATATATATAAATATATATATATAAATATATATATATATATATATATATATATATATATATATATATATATATATATATATATATATATATATATATATATATATATATATATATATATATATATATATATAATATATATATATATATATATATATATATATATATATATATATATATATATATATATATATATATATATATATATATATATATATATATATATATAAATATATATATATATATATATATATATATATATATATATATATATATATATATATATATATATATATATATATATATATATATATAAATATATATATATATATATATATATATATATATATATATATATATATATATATATATATATATATATATATATATATATATATATATATATATATATATATATATATATATATATATATATATATATATATATATATAACGATAACATCGTGATAACTTTATCGGTCCTTTGCTGATCGCTCTGATGGCGAACCCAGCTGAATTACCCACCCCTCCCCCCACCAAGGGTCCAGTATGTGTGCAAAACTGAAGGGCTGATATTATGGCTAGACCAATGACAACTGTGCTCACAATGAAATAGTCTATCGGTGTCTACTATAACATTTTTATCAATTTCGGTAAGGAAATTTTTATACAATTTGTTTTTTTTTGTGTTTCGTACTTTTTCGCTCTTTTTTAAATAATTTTATGAAGGTATGTTTCAAGTTATTTGCCTTCCTTTTTTATTAAATATAAGATACATATCTTAAATTAAATGTACCACCTATAATAAACTCTATACTAATAATAATCTCTTAATAATGCATCAATTTTATTCGCGAAAGTTAAAAATGTGTTTTGTAAAAACGTGGCATCAATCGTACTTAAACATTTGATAAAACCAAACTGTTTTTTTTTTCAAATAATTAATGATCGAAATGAACATAATTGAATGGAATATTATTAACATTTATATTCCAAAACCTTCCAAAGTGAAGATTACATTCAACCTTTTGGAAATTGACATTGTGATAAGTAATTTTATTAAAAATGGAAACAAATTGAGACAGTTATTTAGAGAGCCTTGTTATAGTTCATAGGTTGGAATGAAACCCGTCGTCAATACCATTCATAAAAATAGAATTGTAAATAAGAGGCATAATATTAATTACAAAACCCAACTATTTAACCGACGACCATAAATATTCGGTATTTTTTATTATTATTTTAAGCTTTTATACAGTTTTACGACCGTCTGTGGAACAATACGGTTAAATTTAAACGTTAAGAAAGAGAGTTTTACATTTTATTTAAAAAATGTTTCAGAATAATTTTATTTTTAATTTTGGTTTTTGTTTTTTCAATGGAACGATTTTAATAAAATTAATCAATTTCTTTGTTTATTATATTTTAGAACAAAAAAAATAATAATATACATTTCGTATCCAAAATCACTCACTTAGTTTATTTTTAGATTTTTATAATAATTAATTTTTTTGTCTTTAAATTGAAGAGTATATAAAATAAGACGTACCTACTCTTTTCATTCTTTGTTAGAATACTGATAATATTTTTATGAAATTCGACGTCATATTTTTTTTCATCTTAAAGATCAAACAAAACGATCTTTTTAAAGCGAACGTAGACGAGTCGCAAATATGAATTATAAATTTATGTTAATTAACGTAATTTGAGAGACGTTAAAAATTCTTGGCAGACCGAAAAAAAAAATCATTCATCTAACCATTCGCATTATTTCAGTCTTGAAAGGGTGCAGGTAATTTATTCAGTATGGCGTATCTCTATCTCTCTACCCGCCCCATAGTGACATTTTTTTCATGAAGTTTTTAGTTTTTGCTAAGGAAAAGTTTAAAACTATCCTTCCTTGATTTAATAACAAAAAGTGAATGATTAATTTCCTTATGAAATCAGAACTACAATAATTTATTGTCAATATAATTCATCGTAAGTTTAGAATTTCTATTGGACTCCGGGGAAAAGTTTACTTAACTCGAGGATTTATTAATTTTTATTCAATTTAATGAAAAAATGGTATTAAAAAATCAAATTTAAAAAATTAATTGTTACTTATTTATCTACCATGAGTGACGCAATAATGGATAACATGACACCATCTGTTTCCTATCTACCCATCTTCATTTAGCAAATTTCAAATGCCCTTTATTTCGTTCCGGAAAATGGGAGTACGTCATAAAGCTTTATTACAAATTACAAATATTTCTTCAATCAATCGTGGCATATGTATGTTTAATGTCGTTTGATATAGCATTTGATTTATAATATTTGATTCATTAAAAACTATATTGAAATGTAAAAAAAAACTGTTTATTGAAACATATTGAGAAACGAAACATAATTTTCTTGTTAAAGTTAATACCATTTTTTCATTAAATTGCCGCCATAGTTGCGGCACTATGTCAAAAAATTACACATGCCGTCTCTACGGCGACACCGAGTGCTAAGAGTTACCTGGAGGTGTTTACTTGTGAAATGTGTGAGTTATTTTTTTAATGCATTTATAATCATAGTTTCTACGCATAGTTATATGACTGACATGGGTTGTAATTTGTTGAATATATCTCAGTAGAAGCCACAGAATAGACTGTTTCAGAACTTTCAAAATGACTTTCATTCCTATTTTTTGCACAGCATTAAACTATTTTATAGTACGTCACTCGTCCTTTCTCATTCTACATAATACAATATATTATTCTAACATATAGCCTTTAAGCTAGGTGTTCGTATAATGACAATGCATTTGATGTTCACTGTAATCACGTGTGCATACATATGTACATATACATATATACACCCATACCTTCAAAACATACACTCTGCTTCTAATATATTGTAAATATTAGGAATTCCCTGGGCCGCTTGTTGTCCTGAACATTGTCTATAGTTAGTACTGCGTTTATCAACTATGTTTGACGACCGTGAATAAGCTTGACACAAACTTATTTGCTTATTTAGATTTCGGAACGTTTTCATATTCACACAAGCTCATTCAAAGTTCTTGGTAATTTGTTAAACTACCTATCACGCACTCAGGCAATTGACAATTGCTTACAAATTATAAATGGGACATTCGATTTTATATTACATAACTCGACAAAATAATTTGTAAAAGAAAAAAAAAGTTTATTTTCAACGACTTTGCATTCTTAAACAAATATAAAAATATATGATCTTCTTCTTACACTTATTTGAATTCTTTAAAGCAAAATTAAGTTCGTTTGGATTTTTCCTATTTTTGAGAAAGCTGGTTCAATAATTATAAGATAATCATTCCTGGTCTCCTGTGTTCCGTTATTAGACTGGGTTATTTTTAATTATACAAATACGGGCAACCAACATATTAAATGTATTTTTAGACAACATTTTACGTGTGTCCAAATACTTGTTTACAAATCTGGATTTTCTCCAAATATAGGAGTTATTTTTCATATTATTTATAATTATTTGTTTTTTCCGTATTCTTCTTCATCTATGTTGAGATGTCGAAAAATGGATTTTTAGAGTTAAACCGTGTTAATATACATACAGTTACCTAATAACGTTTCGACCACTTTTTCCGATTATGTCCGTACGTCCCGGCTCGATCAGGGACATAAATTTAATTTCGATCCCGTAAACCAACACAAGCAGGATTAAAAAAACATATAAATGAATAAACACCCAGACAATTTTTCCCTGTACCCAAGAATACAAAAATAATGAACAAAACAAACAATCACACTTTATTCATAAAAAAATAAGATAGTGAAACTGATTTAACAATAATTCCCTTAAATGAATAAATTTTTTTTCAAGGTACATTCAAGGTATTCGGTAAATTGTAATGTGAAAGTACCTGCGACAATGGTCGAAATATTGGTAGGAAATTTAACTGTGTTTGTACATACATGGTCTAATCTTGAGAATATTTTATATAGTAAGTCCGCCTCCATAGTATAATGGTCAGCACGCTCGGCTACCGAACTGGAGGTCCCGGGTTCGATTCCCAAGGGGGGGGGGGGTCAAGTAAATATAAGTGAACATAAGTATCAGTCTAATATTTATTAAGTATTACCCAGGACTGGTACCTGAAGCGGAAGGCTGACCTTTCCTTCATGTGTTAACGATCAAGATAACACTGCGTTTATATGATGCAGTGCCATATGCACCATTGGGTGAGGATAAGGGTCAAATTTTATTAATATATTAAGACCACACAAAAAAAACATTTTAACGTATTTTAATTTTAATCCTTTTGTAAATCTCATCTGAGATCTCATTTTCGGCAGATAAATATACTACATATAACTACTTCTCTAAAAGGCTGTTCGTATAATTTGATTATAAATATAATTAAATAAATTTTTTAAACACGTGAAATCCTTGAATTTAGATCAGTATAACGGAATTTAGAATTTGGACAGAATATTTTATATTATAACATATTCTGTATATTTATTTAAAAGATCCGGAATTAAATGATTATTTTATGAAATAAACATATTAAATTTAAAATCATCCACGCTGTTAAATAATGGTTTTGATTAGTTATTATAACTTAGTATAAGTAAGAGAAATCCAAAGGTATGAAGATACTTCTTAAAAATGGTGCTACATGATTAGTCAAAATTAGTATTATAGTTATTTAACGAGTCTAGCATTATTCCAGCAACCTGTTATTTTTTTACCTACTCCGCAAAAAATGTTTTATATATTTTTAATTAATTTAGCTATAGCTCAAGAGAAAAAATGTTTTCAGTTTGGTAATAACATACAGTTTTATTTAATAATTGTTATAAAAAAAAAACAAATAAATCAAATGTAATTTCACAAGGAATGTTAACATACTACCTACGTGACTTTTATTATTTAATTATTGTTCATGAATGAAGAATGTATCATATAATACCAAAGCGAAGCTTTTATGTTTTTTTTTTAATGAAAAAAACTTTTTATAAATTATACAAAATTTAAATAAATATAAAACTGAGTAACCATGCTTTGTTGTTGATGAAAACGAAACCTATTTTAAAGGGGTGTTAAAACTGTAAAAAAAACTTAAATAACTTTATGTCGTAGATGGGCGCGTTACTTTATTTTGAAACGGATATGTTCAGGAAGTGTATCCGTTTATCAGGATATCAGAATAAGCGAGCTGGCGTTGGGCAGTCACGTAGGAATACGTTTATCGTCCTGCCACCCTAGAGATGGTAATATGATGGGACGAGCCCAAATTCATATCCAGTGATATCCACGAAAGGGAAAAACTTTATATGAGTTTTTTTACTACAAAAATATGTCATATGCATTATCTTTCCTGTATTCGTAAATAAAATTATGTAAACAAGATTTATTAAAGATGTTTTCGGTATGCAGAAATTTTTGTTCATAAATTCTGGATTTTCCCCATCTTAGGGGCTTCTATTTTTCAACTGAATTGGAAATGTTTCATTCTTTGCCTCACGAAAAGTACATTTAAATGTACCGCTATTGTTTACGTTGTGTTGTTTGTAATGTTTTTTTTTGTTATAAAAAAATACGAGCAATAAATTAAAACGAAATAAAGAAAATGAACAACAGTTGGGTTATAGGTCATAGTCATTGCAAAGTTCATAAAAATTGTTTTGAGCGAGAAAAAAATATTTTTCTGTAAAAGAGAGATACATAGAATTACATATTAAACGTCGATGAGTTATTTTATACTTTTATCAATTCACGAAAGATTATGTGAATTTCAACTATTTTCAATCATATACGCAGACAATATTTAACTCGATAAATGCAGTTGATCTTTTTAATTAAAGCATACACAAATAGTTTTCAATAATAGGCATAATGGTAAATTTCACTTCAAAATAAACAAGCCCTGTAAACCTTGAAACTTTTATATTTCTACTCAAAACACTTTTCATATTCGTATGTTGAGGTGTGAATAAAAATCTTTCGTTGATCGTTATGATTCTTTTTATTACTCAAACCCGAACGGCTTGCAATCAACCGGCTGCTTTCTTAAGATTGTCAATTTCAAAATGAATCACTTTCTATTCATGTATATATATATCTCATAAAAATGTGAAATGAGTATTTTTTAACAAAAATCTTAAAAGGATTAAGGAAAAGGTTCAACACTAGTATGGTTTCATCTTAGTTATTAAAATAATCTTTATTTATTATAAAAAATGAGAAATATGTGTTTTTTTATTATTTACAAAAAAAACTTTAATTTCAAACTATTTAGTGGAAATAGGTACCAAATTGTAGTAGAGTGGGTTCGAACCTAGAATCTCTGATTCAATAGTCCGTGACAGTAAACACGGGACCACAACCCGATTCTAACAGTTACCTATGAGGCTTAAAACAACAAAAAATGTTTTAAATAGGAACTCCTGTCTATATGTATACAGGAGTATGTATGTTTATTGTTATCAAATGACAAATAAAATTAAAATATTTTAGATCGCAGGTTTTTTTTATTAGAATAAACAAAAAGTTTGTAAAAATAAACTTGTAAATTAATGATAGTAAAATTTTACTCAACATAAGCAAAAGTTCGTAAAACGCCCTAAAGAAGAAGCAAAAAGAGGATCAGCGATACATTTCCCGGGCGGGTCAATGTCGCGATAGAGTTACCAAAATGTTGTCCGTATCCGTCTCAGCCGCCTTGCCGGCTAAACAAAGCCTCCCCACCCCTCCCAGTGATGGGCTGTCATCATTAATAATCCCTTAACAAAAGTAATGCCCAATCGATGTGCGGCTGAGCCTTATAAAGGCGTCTCCTTAAATGATAGAGTGATAAACTTATTTTTAGCAGGAACAATATAGTTCCCTAAAAACTGTGAACTCCCCTAGATAAATAATAATTCAGTTTACAGTCGAATACATAAATTATCATTCTTTGAAATGTAGTGAGATGGCCATAAGATAATAAATGATCATATCTAAACGCTTCACGGAAACTTTTATGAATATGCATGAAATTCATGAATATATTTATTGGTGACAAATATGTAATATTTTTACAAATAAATATGAGATTCTCTTGTAATCTGGCAGTAAATTACCTTTGCTAATCAACGCTGTAACTATGTAGAATATATAAATCCAGTGTTTGACATTCCATTCCCATGCTCAAGTGGTGAAGCTTTCTTCTCCCCTGATATATATATTATTCATATTTGTATCTGTTTTGCATGCCATTAAAAAAATAAAGGAAACAATATATTTAACAAAATTCAATTCATACATAAAAAAGAACAATTTCATTTACTGTAATTAATTATCGTTTGAACGAGTCCAACTATTTTTGTTTTCATAAGTAATATATAAATGTATATATATATATATATATATATATATATATATATATATATATATATATATATATATATATATATATATATATATATATATGTATATATATATATATATATATATATATATAAATATAAATATATTTATATATATATATATATATATATATATATATATATATATATATATATATATATATATATATATATATATATATATATATATATATATATATACATATATATACATATATATAATTACACACACATACATACACATGTAAATGCGTGCGCGTGTGTGTGTGTGTGTATGTGTTTGTACATAAATATCTCAATATATGTAAAAAATGTACAACCTTTTGAGTGTGCCCAAATACTTGTTCACAAATCTGGAATATCTCCATAAATAAGAGTTATTTTTCAAAATATTTATTACAGTCGTCAGCCCCGTAAATGGCCAGACTTCCACATTCTTCTTCACCTTTGATGAAATGTCAAAAAATAATATAAAAATGTAAATGTTAGATTGACCTTTTCGTGAATATCCTAAAATTATTCACCGATTTCTTTAAAATTCTGTTACAAGGTTGGATAATTGTTTGCTTTATTTCCATTTTTATATAAGAGGGTGCGCAATTTTGTGATGATGTAATCATTAAGTTTGTGATAAAATATTCAATATCTTTTCAGAATATTTTGCTAAATCTTTCTGAAATGTTGATTTTTACATAATTTAATCCCACTAATTTTCCACAACATCCGTGTTCTGATAATGAAATCAGCGAAATTTCGAGTGCTAGAGACAAAAGAGGATATTTTCAAACTCGAGCGTAAATTTACGCGAAAATTGTATTTTGTTAATATATTCAGTGTTTCACAATTTTCAGCCGCTGTTAAGAGGTTAATTCTCTCCCCTAGGAAACTTTCCCCGGTAACAGTTGGTAGTTGAAAGAAATTCACGAACCGAAAACAAGTGTGTGAAGAATTTTCAAATAACCACCCTTCTGGAGTTAAGCGTTCGCCGTTAGAAAAAGTTATTTAATACGGAGATTTTAAAAAGGCTAACTCGCTTATTGCCCTTACTGAGGAGACTGTAAAATACCAATTACGACAAAAATATGTATTGGCTTTATTATTTTTTGTTTCGTAAATACCATCTCTTTTATTATTCTTAAAAAAGTTAAATAAATATAAATCGATATAATTATTTATGCACAAGTAAAGTGGAAAACAAAGTACATTTTATATTATTTATTGATTTGCATTAACTTTATAGAATAATATCATAAAAAATTAAACACTAATTATTACCCCATATATTGTTAACAACATTTTGAATGTTACTAAATACTTGTTCACAATTCTGAATTTCTGCTCAATAAAAAAAGCTAATTCATATCACCAAAATATGACAAAAGTAAAAAAAAAATATTGATTCTTGTGCATAAAATGTTTCGAAATTGGATCATGTATATAGAACTTCCAAGAATTTGAGTATTGTGGTTGTTAATCGTGGGTAGAATTGGTGAATGTTACACGTGTGTAAAGTGATCACTTAAATCAGCCTATGATGGTCGCAAGCTCCATAAATCCTTAAACTTCCACATTCTTCTTCATCTATGTTGACATGTCAAAAAAGAATATGAAAAATAACTCCTATTATTGGAGTTAATTCAGATATGTGAACAAGTATTTGGACATACTCAAAATGTTTCACATATTGATGCGAACATCTGTAGTTCTCGAAACAAGTCATATAAACTCAAAAAAATAGTTATTTTATTTTTATATCGTCAAATTGCATCATGTTAATTTTGTTAATTAATTCGGCAGTCACTTTGTGTCAAAATCTATCCATTTTTAATTTAAGTTTTACTTAGTAAATACCACTGTTTAATACCATTATTAATAGTGGCATTTACTAAGTAAAACTTCAAATAAAAATGTTAATTTTAGTTTTACTTTATTTAATTTTGCAATATCTACAAACTTTATTTATTTGTTTGTTTATTTCGAAAGTAATTGTTTACATTATCGTATACCAATTAAAACCTCTCTATATATTTTTGATGCAGGCTCAGTATGCCAGTTGGAAAATAAATAAATTGACTTAACACAAATCCGATCGACATGAGTTTTAGTACAATGACTGGAAATTGATTGCAATCATTGTATTCTAATTACAATAACGATGAGTCTAAGGCTATTACGGACTCAATGGATCGAATTGAATTGATTAATAAAAATAATACAGATTTTCATTTTGGTAGGAATATAATTTTGAATAAACCCGTAGGACTTAGCAAATAAGTACACTAATGCCTCTATAATTACAATATGCGTCTTAGCAATACGCACATATCTGTCCTGAAAACGAATGAAATACAATTTCAAGGGAAGGCAGAGAGAATAGAACGCCACACCACTCTGTCTTTGAAAACATTCTTCGCCTCTTCCATACTGTGCTTATTTTCGAAGTTTGCGATCCGTTTGATTTATTTTGATTTTTTTTTTTAAATATGAGAAAACCATCCATCACATCCCTTCCGGCAGGAGAAAGCAGAGAGAAACGAATGCCATACCAACCTGTCTTTGCAAATAATCTTCGTCTCTTCCATATTCATGCGTCTCCACACACATACCCGCCGATTATTCCAATTCCAGTTCTGACCATGCCCAAGTATTTGAAATACTATATTAAGCCAGGGTTTCTTCGATCTTTCTCTGCTTCTATTTCCAAACACATTTGTCTCATAAATTTATTTTACTTTTCTTTCTTCGCTCACTTGATTCACATATCCAAACCGTCTAAAAACACCTTTCTTAATTTTATCGATAATACCTACTTATCTCAGTCTTACGTTCTTTTCTAATATCACTGTTCAAACATCTTTGGAGGTCCTATCAAAAATTTCCATTTCAAATATTGCACAAAAAATCCTTTAAATGCAAATCTGTTCCTTTGACTGTATTCTATCGAAATCTAATTTAAAGTTGCGACAAAACGTCACCAATCCTGTGTTAAACCATTATAAAATGATTAAATTGCACCAAAACGTAACAATTTTGTAAGCTAGAATTCATGATTACTTAATATCATTTATTATGGAAATGTTACGTTTTGGTGAGGACCTCCACATCTATCATACATCTTTTTGCGCACATTCATCTGAGACAACACTTTCGATTGCACTCTGCCTCCTTTCATCCTTCTTTTCTCAACTCTATGCTTCACTTCCATATATTATGGTTGGAACCTGAATTTAATTGTGCACTATTGTTTTAGCTTTCACTGAAAGTGATTTATTAGCTATTACTGTATTAAGTACACCATCCACTATGTTCCCGGCATTTCATTTTCATCGTGTATCATTATCATTATCTTTTCATCTCTAGAAAACATACTTCCAAAATATACGAAATCATCTGCCTGCTCCAAAATTGCTAGCAAAATTGGCTGCCTACCTGCTGTTGTTTTTATAATTATTATCCATAAGTTTATATTCCAATACATATATCGCTCACTCCTTTCAACAACGTCATATCGCTCACTCCTTTCAAGAACGTCACAAATAAAAAAACTCAATTTTTCAGGAGAACGTTTCTAATGTTTAAAAATATAATACAATGCATTAAAAATAAATATCAAGCCACTTGTTGAACTTTTTACTGTGCAACAGATCTTTTAAGGTAAAACCTGAAGGTTTTTTCTCCATTTGAAAAATATTTATTGTATTGAAAAAAATAATTAAACAATACCTTCTCTTCAAAATGCAAAGACAACACTTTCTGCTCTGTAGCGGGTAAATATTAAGTTAAAAATGTGCCTCTTTTGCTGGGATAAAGTACATTTTTTGTGCATTCCAAAAACATACACAACTGAAAATTGATGAATTTTGATTTATGACGTTCTTGAAAGGAGTGAGCGATATGTCAAAGAACTTGATTTTTCAGGAGATTGTTTTTAAAGTTTAAGAATATAATAAAATGTATACAAAATAAATATCAAGCCACTTATTGAACTTTTTACTATGCAACAGATCTTTTTAGATAAAACCAGAAAGTTTTTTTTTTCATTTGAAAAATATTTAGTATATTTAAAAAGATAATTAATAAATACCTTTTCTTAAAAATGCAAAAACAACACTTTCTGCCCTGTAGCAGGTAAACATTAAGTCAAAAATATGCCACTTTTGCTGGGATATTGTACATTTTCTAGGCATTTCGAAAACATGCACAGCTGAAAATTGATTTATGACGTTGTTAAAAGGAGTGAGCGATATGCTTTGTCGATTGTAGCTAGATAAATATTGAAATTATTCAGAGATCCATTTGTATAAACGTTTCGATATCGAAATTCCATAATATAGTTTAAAAGATAGTTTATTATTGCCATCGGCTATAATTTGTTTTGATTTTTATTGCTTTTACCACTTTTTTTATTTACAAAGGCCGTCTGTTTGGTTTTATTATGATTGAGTGCGGTGAAGGGATGTAATTTAATCTTTATTAACCCTTGCGTTCCGGTGCGTAGCTTCCAAAATTACTTCTTTTGAGCACGCTTCACAAAACAACCGAGATTACCTCTTCGGAACGCGCTTCACAAAACCGCTTAGATTTTTACAACCGACGAAGCGCGGTGTATCTCATTTGCGCTGGAAATGCTCACTCGGGTTATCACAATTTAGATTGACCGAACTAAACTCCTATCAAACTTTCGCTTCCAAAGTTTGTGGTTTTTCAGGCACCCCAATTAAACAAGTTATGATTGCGACCCGGAATTACCAGCTCTGCAATGCTCATTTTTATTCATTTGTTTAGCGTTGAAAGGAGTATGAATAGAACTTCGTGCAATTTGCACAAAGCGGGTGGGTTATGAAGAGGCACATAGTTCCTGATGCAGAATTAAGTTGTGCTATGAAGGTTATTTTTTTGTGATGAACTTAATTCCACTAAGAGTTATTTTTCAAAATAAAAAAAACGAGGTAACATATTTTTTATATTAAAAGCATTGTTAACATTGTGGTATGGTTATATAATACTCTCCTTATCATTCATCGTTCACTTTGTGGAAAAGCACATTAATAAACACTAATTCATGACCACCGGTTTTGGAATGATTATTCCATCAACAGGTCATTGAAATGAAATTATTACGTAGTGACATTTATACAAAAAAAATGTCTGACATAATGTGTAAGCGTACTTTTGATCACAAATAAAGGTAATTCATTTTAACTTAATTTCTGACATATTTTCCTAGGTATCTTCAATAAATGGCATATGAAATATTTATTTTTAATTTATTTGTTAACATCCTCATTCGCACCCAATGGTGTATAGGACACAGGTTGTAGCGGCGCTGTGCAATATTGATAGTTAATTGCATGCAGGCAAGCCCTGCGCTTCTTGTACCAGTCTAGGATTAAATAAATATGAGAGTGAAAATCACCCATATTTATTTTGACCCCCTAGGAATCGAACCCGGGATCTCCAGCACAGTATCCAAGTGCGTTAACCACTACACTACGGAGGTGAGAATTGTTTTAATATTGGTTTTCAATAAAAAATTACAACTTAAAAGAAACATTCCTTTGCTTATAAGTAATGATTATTTTCATGAATAAAATATAGACATCGCAAACTTTATCACTTTATAGATGTCGGCGAAGAGAAGATTTTTTAAACTGATGTATGAATATAAATTCTGAAATTTGAGTAGTGTAGTTGCTAATCGATGGTAGAACGGTGAATGTTACACATGTATAAAGTCAACTTAACAAGCCTTCGCCAGGTTGTAAACACTGTAAATGCCCCAACTTCTACGTTAGTCAAATATTATTAAAAGTTTTTTTTTGTATGGAAGCGAAGCATGGAGTTGGCAAAGAAGGATGAAAGCAGACTGAATGCAGTCGAATGCGATCCCTCAGGCGAATGTCAGGCAAAACGATGTATGATAGATGTTCGAATGGTGAAACAAGGAAAGAATGCAAGGCTGAGATAAGCATTATCGATAAAATTATCGGCAGGTGTAGTTAAAAAATGTATGTAAAATACTAGAAAACGGCCGGGTCAGGAGTCAAAATAATCGTCGGGTATGTGTGAGGAGATGCATGAATGTGGGTGAGGCTAAGAATGTTTTCAAAGAAATGGTGGTACGGGGTTCTATCTTCTCTGCCTACCCCTGTGGAGAAGCGGCGTGATGGTTAGTTAGATTAGTTAGCTAGTTTTTTTAATTTATTATTTTTTAGTTTTATAAATAAAACTTTCGTTTCGACTCCTAACCTGACCACATTTAAGTATTTGGCATACTTGATCGTGCCAAGTTTTTCTCGGTCTTCCTCTCCTCCTTTTTCCAATTACATTCGCCTCATAAATTTGTTTTACCGATCTTTCCTCACTTATTCGTTCTACATGTCCAAACCATCTCAATACAATACACTTAATTTTATCGATAATGCTTGACTCAGCTTTGCATTACTTCCTTATTTCACTATTCGAACATCTATCATACATCGTTTTGTCACACATTCTTCTGAGAGATCGCATTTTGACTGCATTCAGTCTACTTTCATCCTTGTATTGCCAACCTGATAGACATGCTTTGATTTTGTTTTCAGTTTTTATGTTCCATATTACAGTATCGTATCGGAGTACATAGGGATTAAAGCGAAAGGAAGAAAATAGCGGAGTAAAATATTTCAAGAAACCAAGTTAACAATTTGAGGGGGTATCTTATATTTGACAAGGCTGGAAAAAGGTTAAATACATTTAAGGAAATAGCACACTTACCGAAATGGTTTCTCTCCCCGCTCCGTGCGAAAGGGCCGGGTCGAGTCTCTTCCACCCTTCCAGAAACTCCCGAACATTCCTCCGCGTCGTGTCAACAATCCTGAATCCGGTAATATTGATGGCCCCGAACTCAATGATCTCGGATTCCCAACGATCATCCATTATCTGAAAGATGGAAAGAGTTCGATTGTAATTCAGCGTTACGACGCCATCGTAAAGTGGAATTCGAACCCGTCAGGAGAACGTGGATTATGCGGAATAAGAAATTTCACTAACGATGGATATTTAACAGATATCACGACCGTATGATATTTTTATTAAGGTTTTCCAATGTCAACTCGAATCTACAACATTTTGAGTTAGTCCAAATACTTGTTCACAAAACTGGATTATCTCAAATTTGAGGAGTTATATTATTTAAAAAATCTGAGGTCTCATCACAGATGAAGGAGAATATGGAAGTGTGGGAATTGACGGGGCTGATGACCGTCATAGGTTAGTTTAAGTGATCACTTTACACAGGTACATTTACCAATTCAACCCATTATTGACAACCACACTACTCAAATTCTTGGAAGCTCTATATATATAATCCAATTTAGAAACTTTGTTTTTGAATCACTAGAACTTCACTAGAGACATTTATTATCAGCCCCATAATTGCCCAGTCTTCCATGTTCTTCATCATCTATGATGATACGTCAAAAAAATCAATTCAATCAATCATTAAATATTATAAATATAAATTTATATATACATATATATATATATATATATATATATATATATATATATATATATATATATATATATATATATATATATATATATATATATATATATATATATATATATATATATATGTATATATATATATATAAATATATATATATATATATATATATATATATATATATATATATATATATATATATATATATATATACATATATATATATATATATATATATATATATATATATATATATATATATATATATATATATATATATATATATATATATATATATATATATATATATATATATATATATGATGTATATATAAAAAAAATATATGAAACCGAACTCAACGACCTGCCATACGAAGAAAAACATTAATTATTTATTTGTTATTTTTTCAGCATTCACTTTGTGATAAGACATAGTGAAAGCATCGATGGTATTCAACTTATGAGTGAGGAACTGAAATCACCGTATTTCAGAATTTCATTACATTCTAAAAAACATCGGACACAAACCTATATATACTTTCATTGTAGTTATTTATCTTCGTGGATATCGTATAAACTCTCTATGGATAGTAAAGCTTTGACAATATAAGAAAAAATGACGATATGCTAAAAACAAGTATCAAATATAATAAATGAACTACAAATATGAATTTATTTATTAAATATTTATAAATCAAACAAGAATTTTTAGAGTCAACTAAATTGTATTCTGTAAAAGAAAAACACCGGTTTTTACCATTTGAGTTTATTTCATTATAACGACTATAGTTTTTTTTATTTAGACCTGCAGATGGAAGCATAGCTTTGTCGTTATTATATGAAAAAAAACTCACGTGGTAAAAAACAAGTGTTTTTCTTTTACAACATTATTTTTTGATAGGAAATGTGGCGTAGTATATAGACGCTCGACTGTAAAAAAGGCGTCGCCGGTTCAATTCCCGCCAATTGTAAAATATAATTCAAGAAATACTTATTTTTGATTGGTCTATGTGTTAGTGACGGTTTCTTTTCACATTTACTTTCCCTGTCCTTACTATCTTACCTGCAGTCAAGCCTCTTTAAGTAGAGGATTTGCGGGTTTTTTCTTTATCTCATAAAAGCATATTTAATTAGTAATGTTTTATGGGTGAATTATATTAATATAGATACAAATATTATACGTAGATAATGATTTTATGTGACTAAAGTGACAAAATAAAATACTGTTTACTAATGAGTTACATGTCTGGGTCCCCTTCAAAGTATCTACCTCACCGAGGTACACACTTATTCCAACGGTGCTTCCAATTTTGGAAACAGTCCTGGAAAGCTTCTTTTTAAATCCCTTTCAGCTTTTTCTTCGCATTTGCCTTAATCTTGGGAATCGTCTTATATTTTATTCTTTTCAAAAGTCTTTTCAGTTATGGGAAAGAGAAGAAATCAGAAAGTTGGATCAGAGTGGTTGGAAAAGGACAGTGATCGAGTGTTTGGTTAAAAACTGAAAGTTTGAGTTCTGAAACCCGAATGGGCTGAAGCTAATAAAAAGACAAAGCTCACGACAACACTCCCAGTCTATTTATATTATAAACACACACACACACACACACATACACACACGCACACACACACACACACACACACAAATGATTATAATGATAAATAAGATTCCTTGACATACAATATATTATAATACAGCATCATTATGACTTTTCAGAAAAAAAATGCGTTTTACACAACAGCAAAAAACAAGTTGATGGAGCAAAACCTATTTCTGATTTTTTTTCTGACGTTGACAGTCGAAATGTAGAAATATGTCACAAGTGTAACTCTTATGTAAACATTCTCAATATTATTGTATTTTTCCTTAATTCTGAATTCAAAGATGTTTGATGTAAATAAAATACTCGTCCTTTTTTATTCAAAAGAAAAAAATATATTTTCGCTCTGATTATTAGCAAAAATGTTTAATTTATATTCAACCATTTGGAATTAAATATTAATTTTGTATTCTCAATATTATTAATATTTAAAGCATTTACTTTGTGGTGAGTGATTTTAAATTTTTTTTTTGACAAAAATGTTAAAAATATTATCACAACCTTGCTCGGTAGTGATTGTCCTGACGAAGAGACGGGTACGTCTCGAAACCGGTAGACATAAAAAACTCGGTGAGTGGTCATATACTAATATTATTAACATTTTTGTTTAAAAAATAAATTAGTATTAATTTTGTTTTGGGTTTAGGTTTTTGAAAATGGGAATTGAATTGTGTTAGACTGCCCATGGACTTTTCGGTGTAACAAATACGGGTCAGTCAGTGCACTACCCGATTTATTACTAATTTTTTTTCAGGGCTGCTTTTTCTTAGAGTCAACAAGTCTGCTTGAATATTGTAGTGGTCACAACGTCTGGCTACCGTACTGGAAGTCCCAGGTTCGATTCCCAATGAGATCAGAATAGATAAAAGTGAATTTCATTGTAATATTTATCTAGCACCACCCGTGACTGGTACCTGAAGTACGGGACTGATCACCATTCCTATACGTAATGAACGATACAGATATCACTACATCGTGGGATGCAGTGCTCTATGCACCAATTGGTGTGAAATGGCAGAAAAAGAAAGAATTGACAAAATCCATTTCTAATATAAAATTAAATCAAATCATGCCTAAAACCTTAACCATAACTTACATATAATTATTATTATAATACAATACTAAAACTCATTAAATTTAAATTAATTTTGTCAGAAAAACAAAATAAACTCATGATTTTCAACTCCTGCCTTGTTGTGTATATAACGTATAATTTTATCTAGCCTCGCACCAGTCTGAAGATATCAGTTACGACGAAACCCAGTTGATGGTCAATTAAAATTAATGTTGTAAATATTTCATAGTTGTTGTTTTATTTTATAACAGTTGACTTTATGCATAAGGTAATGAAGTGGTTAGTCATATTCATAGTAGTCATATTCATAAAAAATAAAATACAAATCCAGAATCCAGTATTAACTATGCGACGATCAGAGCGAACAACAGATCGTGCTGGAAATAAACCTAATCCTCATATGACAATAGCGGTCTCCGTCATCGAATGACGAAGTTTAATAGTGCTGTTTAAAGTACATACCAGCCTGTTTTGATGGGGTTTTATCACTCGGGAGGAATATCTAATTTAACATACACACCCGATAAAGGATTGTATAAGACTCGTTTTTGTTTATAACAGCCGATATAATAAAAATTTTCATTCATCATTTTCTTTTGCGAAATTCGCCTTCGCTTTTCGTAAGTTGGTAATGAATGACATCACAGAAACATTGGTGATATTAATAAATCATTGGCGGCTCTATTTGTTGATGTCTATGGTCTACCCTCTGACCTCCAACAGGGGGAAGGGGCTGTTCATATTTGTATAACACAAATGACAATGAAGAAGTTAACAAATAATCACTACTACTATTATAGCTGTATAAAGCAGAGACATTTTGGGATACGCCGCGTAACACACCCGATGACGTAAAATTTTATGACGTATACGAACGTCCGTTTTATTCAAACATATAAAGTTTATACCTTAATATCTCGCGTATCAACCTACAGATTTCAATAATAATCGTACCCAGCCCCTAAGGGAATCAAACCCGTGACTCCCAGCACGGTAGCGAAACTAAATACACTTTCCTTTTTATATTTTTATTTGTTCAATAAAAGCTTTTAAATAATCCAATGGAATGCTTTAACTTTGTTTTCTTTTGATCAAAGTGTGTTTTATATGTATTATTAATTTTAAAATGAATAGGAATTTTTGTATTATTTTTTGGCTTTCGCATACAAGTACACAAAGGAATAAAAATGTACAATGTTTGATTCATGATGTTTTTAAATCACAAAATTCATTTTAATCACAGTGATTTAATTGAAGTTAAAAAGGCTTCAAGTCCGATTGTTCATACCACAAATTAATAACACACCACTAAACCTTGTTAACGTTTCAACAAAATGAGAAAAATCCGAGGATTTACGCAAAACAAATCGCTCACTCCTTTCAACAACGTCATATATCAAAAAACTTGTTTTTCAGGAGATGTTTTTAAAATAAATACCAAGCTACTTATTGAAATTTTTACTGTGCAACGGATCTTTTTAGGTAAAATCTGAATGTTTTTTCTCCATTTGAAAAATATTAAGTTTTATTTAAAGAAAATAATTAAACAATACTTTTTCTTCAAAATGCAAAAACAACACTTTCTGCCCTGTAGCGGGTAAATATTAAGTTAAAATATGCCGCTTTTGCTGGGATACAGTACATTTTCTGGGCATTCGGAAAAGATGCATAACTAAAAAAAATAGATTTTTGATATATGACGTTGTTGAAAGGAGTGAGCGAAACGTTTATTTCTCAGCCATATTTTGATTTCTTTCTATGTGGATTACGTGCGCATTCGATTCCTGGGGAGCAAGATAAAAATAAATGAAATAACACTCTCATTATCATTCATCGTTCACTTTGTGTAATACAATTTTAATTTACACTTATTCGTGACTACCGTTTTCATCAGGTCATTAAAATTAAATTGTTACGGTCTGACTTTTATACAATACAAAATTTTGAATAACATGCATTATAATTTTGAAAATAACCAGCTAAATTAACTTCAAGTCCACTTTTAAAAATATTCTCATTGTCTTCTTTTTCTATTTTTTTGTATAAATGTCAGACCGTTACAATTTCATTTTAATGACTTGATGATGAAATGATTATTCCAAAACCGGTAGTTACGAATCAGTGTTTATTAAAGTGGTATTATAAAAAGTGAACGATGAATGAAAATAAGAACGTTATATTACCATACCACAAAGTCAACAATGCTTTTATTATTAAAAAAATATGAATTTACTTCAGGTTCTTATTGTAACTGACGCTTAGGTCAGCTCGCTTTTGTATAATTGACTATCAAAAAAATACAACGATCATATAATGCGGTTGCCTATGCACCATTGGATGTAGATATTGTATAGAAAAGGCAAATTACTATGTGTAGTTTATAAGTTTATAAGGTGGAGAAGGAAACTAAGGAAACAATAGTATGCGCATGTGAAGAGAACGGACCATCCAGACTCCCCCACATCGCACTTCACGGTCAATCCCATGGTAGACGACTCCCGAGCTGACCACCAAAGAGATGGATCGATAGCTGGGAATCGACACGCAGGAGGCTAATTATAATAATAATAATAATTATTTGACTATAATTATAATTAATTGACAGTCAATTAATTCATCAATAATCCACAAAAAATAATTTAAAGACAACATTTATTTTACGATGTTAAACGAATTTTTGATAGGCGTTTAAAATACAGATTTTTCGAACTATTTGAGATTTTTTTTGCCCTATAAAAATGTGATGTTAAAGAAAGAGTGTTCAGCAGAAACGCGCCAGTGTTTTAATTATAAACAAATAAATTTAAAGTAAATGCCTCAAGATTGTATTAAAATACATTATATGAATCAAAATATTATTTTATGTTACAAATTACTAATAATAAATTAATTTGTCCGCCTCCGTTGTGTAATGGTCAGCACGCTCGGCTACCATTCTGAAGGACCCAGGTTCGATTCCCAGGGGGGGGTCAAATAAGTATATTGAACAAATAAAAATATTTATTCAATATTACCCTGGATTGGTACCTGAAGCGGAGGGGTGACCACCTTTCCTTCATGTGTAAACGAGCAAGATAACACTGCATTTATATGACGCAGTGCCCTATGCACCATTAAGGTGAGGATAAGGGTTTTATTATATTATATTATTTAACAACAAAAAGTTATTAAAATAAATCTAAAATATTTTAGCCATCTTTGTTTTGCAGATAACATAGTACTCATCAGTTATGATCTGGACGAACTTTATGTCATGATAAAAGCCTTCCTGAAAATTGGTAAAGAAATTAACAAAAATAAAACCAAAATCATGCGTCTGTCCAACAGAACCATCACAATTGATACCAAAAGGTAAGGGGTATGCAGAGATAATAGAACGCCATACCACCCTGTCTTTGCAAACATTATTCGCCTCTTCCAAATTCATGCATTCTCTCATGCACACCTGACGATTATAATGAGTGTGGAAGAGGCTAATATTGTTTGTAAAGACAGAGTAGTGTGGCGTTCTATTCCCTCAGCCCACTCCCGATGGGAAGGGGCGTGTTGATTTGTAAGATTGAATGTATATTCATATTGAAAAATAAGTTTAAATTAATACTAAAATTTTAACCTCATTTTCTCCGAGTTGAATGTAGACTGGTTTAGTTCTGCATAACAACGGCCATTTCTTAATATTGACTTGTAAATTTACGCAAAGCACGTAGGGGGGTTTGGCCAACGCTCGTGACATCTAATGACGATAATCTAATAAGTAGAGGTTTAAAATACTATTATTGCAAAACAGATATATATTATTCTCAATATTTTTAATATTTAAACCATTAACTTTGTGGTTAGTCAGTAGTTTGCAACAGTGCACGTTTGACCTCGGCTCTTAACGCATGTTTGTCCTGCAACCATTAGTGCATGTTGGTCTTCGGGTCGACCAAAAATCGCATGTGTTAAACACTTTCTCTAGTTTTAAGTGTGTAAATAGTGCTATGGAAGTACTTTACTCCTCTCAAATCGCGTATCCATTATTTTGAAAATCAACTAACTGACATTGAAGATCAATTGAGTAATCAGTAGAGATGAATAGAACAATAAAAGCTTTTGAAATCGTAATTAAGACTGATGATATTCATTGCTTTGTATACTTCAAAAAGTTTAGAAAGTTAAGAAAAATATTTAAAACAGATTTTTGATCATAATAAATATTTAAATAATAATTTGAATAAAATATTAAATAATGATCGTAATGATTCAACCATTTCTTTACAAGTTGACATCTGTCAGTTCCATGTTTCCGTTTTGACAAATTAAAGAACGAAAGGGTTGAATTTTTTTTAGAGAATTTCAAAATTTATATTATATAATATACTCGTATACCCAATCAACTTATTAAAACAAAAATAAAGACTTGTCTGTTCAACCGTATAGAATATGAAATTACAATTTCAAATAAAAAAGCAATTTTAGTAATTCCCTATTAAGGAATTATTCAAAAAGTTTTTTAGGCAATTATTTAACGAAGTCAATTTGTTTTAATGGAATTATCAAGAATTTATACATAATCATAATACATTCAACCATTTACAAATAAAATTGTCGAATGGTCTTTTTTTTATCTACATAATGAATTATCGATCTTTTCAATCGCTTTCTTAATAATAATTTGAAACAACCCCACATGCATTTATGAAGAAGGAATCTTCTCTAAATTACAACTTTGAGAAGATAAATATAAAGTTTATTGCGAAAAAAACGTTGTCTCGTAACTTATATTATTTGTCGCAACATATGAATTTAACACGTTTGAAATACCATTTTTTGAGTTTATTAATGTAAACGCGACTAGTTTCGAGAACTACATGCATTTTAATCAACAGGTGAAATTAGAAACACGATGAATACAACTGTAGTTCTTGAAATAAGTCGATTTAACATAAATTGGTACATGCTAAAATATATCTAACTGTCTGTCTTTTCCGATGCCCCACGCCTTTTAAGAAAATCATCAATTAACAATTATGTTAATATTAGAACTGCATTTTATGTTGTAGGTAGGTACATTATTATATTGTTTCAAGAAAGTCAGCCAACGTGAGTATACATAGTAAAAGAAATTGAATAATAAAGCAAATATTTGTGAAGGAATAAATTAGAAAATGAGCGGAAGGAAAAAACGGGTACCGACTTTAATAAAAGAACACTTAAGATTCAATTACATTCCCTGGATAAGCTAATAATAAGCTGGCCTATTAATTAATTCTCGTGGGTACTCCAATAATAATGATTTTGCGTAGAAGACAGATAGATAACCGACAGTACACAAAACCCGCTTAATTTATAACATGGGACTGGAGCAGTATACAATGGGAAGAAATCTGACTTGGAGTCAGAAGAGGGTTAAATACTCTTGATTTCATCCTATCACGCGGGGAGAATCATACGGACAGGTAAGTTACCGAGGTAATTATTTTTGGACGATTTTTGTTCAGATATATTTCTTGCTTGTATTTTATTTCACCAAGCATAAACTGTATCTAATATGTATCAACGTGTTAATTGGGATATTATGACAGCCTTCGAAAAACTTAAAAACGAAAAAAAGTAACACGGCTTCTATATACTGAATATATTATACTTAGTACGTTGCGTATAAAATTGTGTGTACTGTACAAATGAAACGTACTATATGCATATAATTTTGTTTATATAAATAAATTAAATATATAAATTATATATATATATATATATATATATATATATATATATATATATATATATATATATATATATATATATATATATATATATATGTATATATATATTTATAAATATATATATATATAAATATTTATATATATATATATATATATATATATATATATATATATATATATATATATATATATATATATATATATATATATATATTTATATATATAAATATATATATATATATATATATATATATATATATATATATATATATATATATATATATATATATATATATATATATAAATATATATGTGTGTGTACATACACACACGTATTTACGTAATACTTTACAAATTATCAATACAAAATTGTATTGATAAATGTCTAACAGAGTTTGAGAATCGTAGCTTCTATTGGTTCATGAATATTTTCTTCCTTTCGCTCTATGTAGGGTAATCCTCTATATCACTCTGCTAGATTAGTCCCTTATAATTGTGATCCTTATCTAGCCATACTAATAACTCTACTGAGATAATGGAGATCCTCTAGAGATACAAAATACAAACTATGTCCTTCATCATGTCACTTGAGTTCTGGGAACGGTAACCTAATTCTTGATTTACACTATCAGATCAAATTGATGTATTGGGAGTTGTAATTGATGACCTGTACGGTATTATCATACTTCATTCTCATATATTGTACTGTTTATCAATTCATTAACATGTGAGTTACTTACTTAACTTTATTGTAAGAGTTTTTGTTGATACAATTTAGAGAAAAATTATAAAAAATGTTACCTATACAATTTTCGATCAATGTGTAAAGTTTGTGAAAAAATTTTCTACCAAGTTGTAGGATTTGATAAACTTTTTTCGTATATATATATATATATAAATAAATATATATATATAAATATATATATATATATATATATATATATATATATATATATATATATATATATATATATATATATATATATATATATATATATATATATATATATATATATATATATATATATATATATATATATATATATATATATATATATATATATATATATATATATATATATATATATATATATATATTATATATATATATATATATATATATATATATATATATATATATATATAAATATTTGTATATATATATATATATATATATATATATATATATATATATATATATATATATATATATATATATATATATATATATATATATATGTAACATGTTACATTTAAGGTAACAATAATTTTACAGCATTTTTTCAAAATTTTGGTTTCTTCTTTTATATAAGTATTGTATTTATTTTTTTTAAGTATTGCACCCACCACTTAGTCAAGCTGGAATAAAGAGTTAAAAAAAAAATTTAAAAAAAATATCCTTTATTTTTATATATTTTTATTTGTTAGCTTTAAAATTACTTCGACGAGTGTAGGCATAGTATAAAAATAATGATCGAAAAAATCCTAGACTTACCAGCCCACTAAGAAGATAGTGATAGGTCCTTTTTCCCAGGGTTACATCTCTGACGTGTCCGATGACGACTTCCTTTGCTATATCGGTGGGACAGTCGAGCACCACGTACTTATGTCCCCAACGATCCAGATCCTCGAGGGAACGCAGAAAGTCGATAGCATCCGTCGAGTTGATAATCCTCTTCACAGCATCAACATGGAAAGATCCGTTCCCTGGACGAAGCGTTTGGTAAATCTGCTGAAGTCGAAGTAGACCTGAAAAAAAGGTATTGAATATAATTATAAATATTGCAAAGTAAATAAAATTATATATAAATATAAATATACATGTATGTATATATATATATTTATATATATATATATATATATATATATATATATATGTAATAAAATAACTAGGTACCTACCTATACATTTTATTAAGTACTTACAAAAAGTACCTACATAAAACAGTTCTACCACCAGATGCCGCATGCGTAGCTCAGAATTAAACAAAAGACTTCCGATAATATTATTAACTGTCAGAATCAGATAGATAGATAGATATAAAAATTATTATAAAGATAAATTAAGAATAAACTTTAATTACAAAGCAACACATTGTTTATTTTATTATTATACACCCACTTTACATATTATTTACACTTAATTTTCAAAAGGAAAATATTACCACGTTATAAAACGACAATTTTGTTAAATGGAAATGGATTATGAAACATTAGATGTATTAAAACAATTACTACAATATGTTCGGAGTGAGAGAGAAAAATTAGAAGATGATCAAAGAAAACGATTAGAAGATAATCAAAGAAGACGTGGAAATCTAAGAACTAGTGATAAAATTAAAGATAAAAGTCCATGTAAGATTTGTGAAAAATTAAATAAGGGAACTCGATATCACCCTGAAGCAACATGCTGGTTTAAAACAAAGGACGATGATAAGATTAATAATAAAAATGAAGATTTACAAATCACACAGAAACAGTGCTTGAAGAATGAAAATAAAAATAATGTGGAAAAAAATTCTACAAAATATAAAATAAAATATACTCCAGAAAAGAAGAATTTCGAAGCAGATTGTATGAGCAGGAATCCAGTATTAGAATCGAAGGAAAATGCAAATGAACAATTAAAAGTTGTAAATTTGGTTAAATTAGAAGATATTTTAAAAGATCGGAATAAAAATGAAGACATACAAATAACACAGAAACAGTGCTTGAAAAATGAAAATAAAAATAAAGTAGAAAAAGCTTCTACGAAAGATAAAATAAAATATACTCCAGGAAAGAAGAATTTAGAAGTAGATTGTCTAAGCAGGAATCCAGTATTAAAATCGAATGAAAATGCAGATGAACAATTAAAAGTTGTAAATTTGGTTAAATTAGAAGATATTTCAAAAGATCAGAATAAAAATGAAGACATACAAATAACACAGAAACAGTGCTTGAAAAATGAAAATAAAAATAAAGTAGAAAAAACTTCTACGAAAGATGAAATAAAATATACTCCAGGAAAGAAGAATTTAGAAGTAGATTGTCTAAGCCGGAATCCAGTTTTAGAATCGAATAAAAATGCAGATGAACAATTAAAAGTTGTACATTTGGTTATATTAGAAGATACTTTAAGAGATCTGAATAAAAATGAAGGAATTCAAAAGAAAAAAACAAATGGATTGAGAAAAACTGTGTCTACTTTAAAAGGGTCAAGAAGAAAAAAAAAATACAAAAAAAAAGAAAAAAAAAAGAACGAAAAAAAAAGGAAAAAAAAGGAAGAAAGAAAAAAAACAAGAAAGAAAAAAAGAAGGAAAAAAGAAAGAAAGAAAAAAAAAAAAACTTTATCATATCACTAAACTTATACAAGAAGATGATCCGGAGGACGAGTGAAAATTTTACTATGAATTTTCATCCCCAAGGGGGGAGATGTAATAAAATAACTAGGTACCTACCTATACATTTTATTAAGTACTTACAAAAAGTACCTACATAAAACAGTTCTACCACCAGATGCCGCATGCGTAGCTCAGAATTAAACAAAAGACTTCCGATAATATTATTAACTGTCAGAATCAGATAGATAGATAGATAGATAGATATAAAAATTATTATAAAGATAAATTAAGAATAAACTTTAATTACAAAGCAACACATTGTTTATTTTATTATTATACACCCACTTTACATATTATTTACACTTAATTTTCAAAAGGAAAATATTACCACGTTATATATATATATATATATATATATATATATATATATATATATATATATATATATATATATATATATATATATATATATATATATATATATATATATATATATATATTATATATATATATATATATATATATATATATATATATATATATATATATATATATATATATATATATATATGTACATATATATATATATATATATATATATATATATATATATATATATATATATATATATATATATATATATATATATATATATATATATATATATATATATATATATATATATATATATATATATATATATATATATATATATATAAATATATATATATATATATATATATATATATATATATATATATATATATATATATATATATATATATATATATATATATATATATATATATATATATATATATATATATAAATATATATATAAATATATATATATATATATATATATATATATATATATATATATATAAAAATAATAAATTGAAAAATTATTACGGATCTTTAATAACTCTTTTTATATGTTTTTAATTTAAATAAATAGAAAGACGCTTGCCTTTATGTCTATTTGATTTTGTGTCACTTTGTTTAGTGTTTTTGTGATTCATTTAGTGCTCGTTAGATTAAATTGACATAACTTTAACGTAAATTTTCATAAAAAAAATATTTGTCCATTTTGAATTTGTAATTAATCAAAGCAAAAGCTTGAAACTGACAGATAACAGACGAAAAAGTAACAAATATAATTGTTTTTACTTATTTTGTATTTGAAAACGACATTTAAAGTAAAGTTTGTTTTAAAATTAATTTATTTGAAAATAAACATAATATTTATTTTTAAAATATACACGTTCGCCTTCGTAAAGTAATGGTTAGCGTATCTGTATGATGTGCTGGGTTTAATACCCAGGGGTATTAAAATTATTAATAAAAAATAGTGATTTCTTACTTTATTCTTTATTTGAAGTTACACTGGCTGGTACCTTAGGCGCAAGGCTAATCACCGTTTCATAAAGTATTTAACGGTTATGATAAATATTTGCATAAAAAATATTTATTTTAATTTCAAACTCGGTACAGATTTGTATGGTGTAATTTTTTGCGAATTCGCGTATAAATCGACTATTTTAAATCTTATTTTTTGTGATATTTCTTATTCAGTAAACACATTATTTAAAATGAAAAATAGGATTTTTGAGTAAAATAAAAACTATTTATTTAAAAAACATAAAAAATGTATTTGATAATTTTTAGTACTTCAAATTGTCAGTCAGAATCCAGAATCTCTTGAGTCCGCGACATAAGCTACAAGTCATAACCCAACACTATTGTTATTGTATCACTACGATTATTATTATTTTATTATATTTTTTTGAGCAAAGAGTATATAAAAATTAGATTTTGAGACTTTTTTCTTAATCAATTTAGTTCGTTTTCATTTTTGAAAATAAAAGCTCGCGGGTCAATCATTGTCTTTGTTAATGACCGGACACTTTAGAAAACACATCAGTGTGTACCTTTATAAATATAACATTGTTACGGTCTCATTAACTGTCCCATAAAAGTTTGACCGTAAATTACTCACGATTTTACATACTTCAGTTCCGACAAATTAACAAGTCCAAAGTTGCGACACTACTCGTCTCTATTTAATTCCACATAATTGCTTGTTTCAAACTTTGACGTAAAAATAACAAACCACCTTTTTAATTTTTTTTTTTAACAAAATTAAATCACCATTTTTAGTTTGATATAATTTGTACACTCCATGGAAAATTCAATTTCGTTTTAGTAATAAATAATATCACTCACGCCTAATGTTAAAAAGTGGATTTTTTTATTGTCGATTTGAAATTCATCTGTTAAAATGAAATCACGTATTTTTTTTTCAATTTCAGAGCCCAATATGTTAATTGATCTTTTATAAAAAGTTTAATCTCCTTTGAGTGACAATTAAGGCCTCCCAGCAATCCCAAGCTTATGAGTTTTTTATCCTTCTCTTCTCTGAATCACTTGATAGAAAAACAAAAAAACAGCTATTTTCAATATAACAATAGCTACATCATTTTGTTAAAATTACTTGCCATTTTGTCCTTGTTAATTTTTCCTGTTACGACTCTAACAACTATAATTCTATATTCCAAGTGTCTCAACTTAGAAATAAAGATCTGTTATATTTAAACGAAAAAAGGTGGGAGTTTTAGCATCCCAGTGCTTACGACCTGACATTTGACTGGCTTCAGTGACCAATTTAAACACTTGTGTAACGTTCACTATTCTGTCCATTATTGTAGGTACATTCATTTTGCATTAATATTTTATACATATTTATTGGTTAAGTTGTTGATTTTCCTGATTCGACTCTTGTCAATGATGAATTTATACATGGACCATAAAAACAGCAGAAAGAAGAAAAATTACGCTTTCGAAATGTGGTGTTGGAAACGCATGCTTCGAATTCCATGGACAGCTAGACGCACCGACGAGTCCATTCGCTAGGAACTACACTTAGATGGCTAGACTCTGACCAATGTCTGTCACGGCGGATTCTCCAGTTCTTTGGACACGTTGCACGTGGCAATAAAGATAGCCTGGAACGACTGCTTGTGATCAGTTACCTGGAGGACAAGAGAGGGAGAGAAAGAGCCCCACACGATGGACCGATCAAGTAAAGGCAGCAGCAGGTACCTCGGTGGTTGGAGCGCTACGTGCAGCGCAGTTTAAGAATAACTGGAAAAATAATTGCTTCCACAAGGGTCACAACCCTCAGTAATGAGGACTAAGACAGAGAAGACTAAAATGATCAAAAAGCCAGCCAAATGCCAGGTCGTAAGCCCTAGGACGCTCAAACTTCCACCTTTTTACGTATAATAACGATAGATGCTTCATCTCAAGTTGAAAACCTAAAGTTTGTGTAAATCATCAGTTTGGTGAATAAAATAATAAAAATAATAATAACAAATAATTATTACAAATAATATTTTTGATTCTCTCCAGATTTACATCTCCTCATATGGATGCGCAAATAACATGTCCAAAATACTAGAAATTTTTTAACCTTTACATCAAACTTAGTAGTTTCTTTGTTATTATATAATTATACATTTTATTTGTTTAAATGCAATGCAGAGAATTCAAATACCAACAATGATAAAAAACTGTTAAAATAATTACATAAATAATTGTTCCACTAAAGGACTGAGACGTAATCACTGGCTTACATCGACTCGATATGAGCCGATATCACGTAATGCAATTAGCTGTGTTTATTACGAATATCTTGAATCTCACCGTTCAACTTAGTTACTACGTAACAAGATAATTTGATATACCTACCGATAACCGAAATTGATTTAATCAAATATTAATCCGATCTTCATACCAATAATATCAAGTAGTAATCTCTCACTCTCTCACCCTTATCATCAACAGTATGCAAAGTACTGCACTTTCCACTGATTTTTTGTTGTTGTTGAATTTTAGAGACAAACTTATGAACTTCGGACTTATATCTATAAATAAGGATGTAATATTTACATTTAATATACGTTTCTCTAAAATTTTAAATCCTATAAAGTTCTAAAATTTACTTTACCAAAAATTAAGTATTTTAATTAACTTTTAACTATTAAGGTGAGGTGCGTTTGACTCATTTTTTTTCCGTGACACCTTTTCTATTCATTGTATATTTACATTTTCTTATGATTTTACAACGATCGAAATACTTGTTCACAAATCTGGATTATCTCCAATTATAGGAGCTATCTTTGATATTATTTTTTGACATCTCATCAAAGATGACGAATAATTATGGATTCATATTCTTTATTAATTGTCTTGGCGTTTAATTTGTATAACTCCATTTCAATTTATGCACTAATTTTAAATTAAACACAGATTTTTTGACTCTACTTAGTTGTATTTTATTAACAAAAACACACAAAAAATTAGTATTGTGACAATTGTTTCCCCTAGTTTTGGCATTACCAAACGAATGTTTCGTTTGATGATCCGTTTGATAATGCCATAACCGGCGAAATAATTGTCACAATATTAATTTTTATGTGTTTTCGTTAGTAAAATATAACTTCGTAGACTCTATGTTAGATTTAAAATTAATTCATAAATTTATATTCTTCTTAATTTTTTATGACATGTGTAAAATATAATAATAATAACGCCTTTAATTTGAGAAAATTCAGATTTGTGAACAGGTTTTTCGACACACTCAAAATGTTGTAAATAAATTACCTTGTGAAATTATAAGCTAAAATAATAAAAATAAAAATGATGTTTTCTGGCAATTCTCATGTAGGTATGTGATAACAATCCAGGATTCGGACCTCACGTACTAATAAAAGAGTATATGCTCAATTAAAAGCTTCTTTTCATCTCACCAGTAGATGTCTCTTGTGAAGTTCTAGTGATTCCAGAACAATGTTTCAAAATTGGTTCATAAATATAGAATTTTCAAGAATTTGAGTATTGTGGTTGTCAATAATGGGTAAAATTGGTAAATGTTACACGTGTGTAAAGTGATCACGACGGTCATCAGCCCCGTAAACGCCCAGACTTCCACATTCTTCTTCATCTTTGATGAAGATGTATATTTGATGTCAAAATTTTTTTTTTAACTGTTTACCATATTACAATTTTTTTATTATTTTGACACCGATGAAGTAACAAATTATGTATGGATCTATTAAATTGGAACATTATTATAACTTGGGTAGTGTGGTTGTCAATGTTAATGGTGAATGTAACACAGTGTATAAAGTTATCACTTGAACCAATAACAGGTCACAAGCCCTGTAAATGTTTTGATATCCAAATTCTTCTTCTCCTTTGTAAAGTATTAATAAAAACTCTCGATATAAGTACTTTATTTATAGATGCCACCTTATTTCTTCCACAATTCTTGAATAAAAGCATTTATGTACGTTATATTACTACATTCATATTATCGAGATAAAACTGACTATTTAGGGAATTCCATTGATATCATTTTAAAGAATAATTTGCTTTATTTGGAGTTTTTCATACAGAATAGTAATTTGAAATATATAAAATATCTCAATTACCAAACATTTCGACCTTTAACATTGCTGTTCAATTGGATTAATGGATTTTCAATTAATGAAATGAGGGTAGTCTCTGTAAAACTCAATCTAAATGAAATTGGACATAGTATGTAGTTTTAAATCTGATCCTTAATACGGATCGTCTTTATGGTTACGTTATTACAACACAGTTTATGTATGTACAAATATATGTATATCACGACGCCGATGTGTGAATACATTTGTATTGCAAATTCACATTCTAACTTTACATATATGTACACAGTACAAATTAAATTATTGGTATTCTAACTCCGTCTTTGTTCGCTTCTGTAGTGTAATGGTCAGCACCCTCTGCTACCGTTCTCAAAGTCCGGAGTTCGATTTTTTCACTCTAATAGTTATTCAATATTACCCTGGACTGATACCTAATAACATTATTTAAGCGGAGAGCTGATGACATTTCCTTCATGTGTTAACACTGCGTTTTTCGATGCAGTACCCTATGCACCATTGGGGTGCCGATAAGGGTTTGAAGAAGATTCTAGATCCGTGAGTGATCACGAAGCAATGGCAGAAAGAGAAGGGTATAATGTCAAGTGATCTCAGCATTTTGCTACCTGTCAAATAACGGAAATCGGTTAGTTATTATTAAATTATTTGAATGTAATACCGATATTAGTCTTTAGTTGTTTAAAACGTAGATAGGAAGTAAATCCAGTACGTATACGTATGATTTTTTAAATTCATTGTTTTACTAAAATTTCTTTTTTACGTATTTCATAGTTTAATGCAATCCGAAGCGCTAGTGTTAATTTCTAACGTTAAGCGGTACAATAACCCGAAGAAACGCTATCCGAGCGATACGGCAGTAAGAATCTACAAAATAAACAGCTAATTTTTAATACTATACCAACTGCAAAGATATCTTGGTATTTTAAACTGTTTTCAATATTTATAATTTGGGAAAAGAATTAGAACGCGTTTAGTACGTATGTAATTAGTTATTAACTTTTAAACTTAATTTCTTTTAAAAAAAGTCCATCTGATTCATTTTTGGTGAGTCATAAGCTGACCTAACACTTAAAAGGATGTACATATATCGCTCACTCCTTTCAAGAACGTCATAAATCAAAAAACTTGATTTCTTTATCTTATTGTCAATGTCTTTTACATGCCAACTTATAAAACTCAATTTACATATATCAATTACTGGTTGATTTGAGTGAACTTTTAAGATCAAGCTGATTATTCGAACAAATATTATTTTTGGTAAGAGATATTGTAAAAACGATAATTATATTCCACTCCCTTTAGGATAGGATGTACTATTGATATATATTCCAAACATTCTCCTCGGGTAATACCAGCGCCCCCTGCCTTTGTATAACCTCAAAAAGATGTTTTCCTGGAATTGAGAATTACTTTAAATATTCTTAGTTTCGGGTTCCCGGTCAAAACCAGAACGTTTGTGTGCTTATGTAGATTATTTTACAAAATTCATACCCTTAAAAAGAGCCTCTTGTAACCGAGTGATAGCATTTTATATTACAAAATTTACATTTCCCATTTACGACAGAATGAAAGCTACTAGAACATTTTTGAGCGAGTGGCGGGGTTGGATTATAAGGAAGGTGGTGAAACTCGTTATTTCTAATGTGGATTTTCAAAAATAATCGTTTTTAGTGGCATAATACAGTTAAAGTTAAGCTTTATTGTCTTCGTAGAAAACAAATACATTTGTGAAAACTTGCTTATTAGATTCAGTTTATAATATTTTTTGGTAAAACTGCATTTATTTTAAAAATAATATTAAAATACATATTTTTCATTTATTGCAATAAAAGTGAAAAATATAAATTAAGTTATTGTTTTAATGTTTAACCCTAGATAACTAAACACGCGACGACGCCTTTCTCCGAGAAAGTCAAGTGCACTTAGTTCCCCGCGCCCCGCACCCGTCAGGCTTTGTTTACCTTTCTGATTTGTGCGAGTAGTTCATCGGGAAATGCGTTTGCAATCACCACAATAATTAGGAGGTGACCTGCGGCCATATCGTCGTCCAGTTGACGAAAGTTTAGTTACTAAGTTAGTTTTTCGTAAGAGTGTGTATATTATGTCATCGAGGTCATCATAAAGTATATTCTTGGTGAGTTTTTAGACCCTGAAACTCCTGTTCATTCTGTGACTAATGTGCTCAAAATCTGTTATTTATGTCCATCAAAGGCTCGTAAGAAGACGAAACATCGATGCATGAAATGCAGAAATGCCATTTGTGGATCGCACGATATTGACATATGAATAAGCTGTGCGGAATAATGATTTATTGTTTAATGTCGCTTATATTCATTCCTACTAAACAAAACTTAAGTGTCATGTAACCAGTTCGTATTATTAATAAATGCTGCTCATAATATTAACGTTTATAATTGTGTAGTCCGTCTGACGAAAGTTTAGTTACTTTGTATCTACAAATATAGTTAAGTTATCTAGGGTTAAAATGTAGTTCCACTAAGTCAATACAAAATTTAATACTGAATACTCTTTAGGTAAATATAATTGTTTATTTATTGATTTGGCGTTTAATTTGTAGAACTCCATTTTAATTTATATATTGTATTAATTTTTAAAACAAATACAGATTTTTTGAGTCTAAAAAGTTGTATTTTATTTAAAAAAAAACACATAAATAAAACTGTGACAGTTGTTTCGCCCAGTTTTGGCATTTTCAAACGAATGTTGATTTTAAAATATTTGTGTTTGATTTAAAAATTAATACATACTTAGGGTTCTTGTCGAAACCGGTTGGATAAAGTGTACCAATAAAAAGTTGTTAAAATAAAGTTGTTTTGTTTTATAAAGTTTATAAAATGTGCCACAAAGTATCTGCGAAAAACATTCAATAAATAATACATAATTGTTTACCCTGACTGTATTCGATTAATTATATTTTGATAAAAACAATATAAATACAATTTTTATTAATACTAAGCTTTTATTTTTTTTAAATTGGCCATCGATCGCTTTAAGCCGGAAAGGTTCTTCAGAATCGATATTTTACCACTACCGTGATCCAAATGAACCCGATAAAAAAATAATAACCTTAGATTAATAATGAAAAAAAAATGTTTTCCTACATAAAGTAATAATAACCATCATTTTCCCTAAATATTGAATATATTTCTCTTTACAACATTTTGAGTGAGATCAAATACTTGTTCACAAAATCTGGATTACCTCCAATTACAGGAATTATTTTCATATAATTTTTTGACATCTCATCAAAGATGAAGACGAATATGGAAGTCTGGGCATTTACGGGGCTGACGACCTCACATACTAATAAAAGAGTTTCTGCTCAATAAAAAGCTACTTTTCATCTCACCAATAGATGTCTCTAGTGAAGTTCTAGTGATTCAAGAACAGTGTTTCAAAAATTGGTTCAAATATATAGAACTTCCAAAAATTTGAGTAGTGTGTAAAGTGATCACTTAAACCGGCCTATGACAGTCGTCAACCCCGTAAATGCCCAGACTTCCATATTCTACTTCATCTTTGATGAGATGTCTTCTTCTACAAAAAAAAGTGTTAATGAAATGTCAATTTCATCATCTATGGCTCTACGATTGCATTCTTAAAAATAAAACAATTTGGCGTCTACACAATTAAACTTGTAAATTGTTTAAAATAAACATTAAACAATGTTTAACTTCGTTTCACTGAAACAATGGGTAAATTTTTAGCATAGTGTGGATGCCAACTTTTGTGCTATAATTAATGAAATTTTAATATAAAACTGTACATTTTTCCATTTCCCAATCTATTTTCGTATTTAATTAAAAGTTTATTTGCGATAGTATTTATGAATTCATATTTTAATTTTAACTTATTAATTATTTAAAACAAAAAGCTTTCATGAAGCGTGTACTAACTTGACTCGTTAATATCATATCTCATTTATTTTAATGATATGACGTATTTATACATCTAATATGATATAATCGTACCAATTTATAAATACTGTGATCAATATTGTGGTGTTTACTTGGAATGGTTAAAAGTTACTAATTTATTTCGGGTAATGTAATTTCAAGTGCCCTTGACATTACTGTCATTTGCCGTTTCCTCTCTTGTAATGCCTACTAACATGTACTCGTACCCTTAGAATTCAAATAGGCCATCTAACATTTGAAGTATTAACTACCGGTTATTTTGAGTTCGAAAGGTAAAATGACATTCATAAGTTGACAAAAAATTGTTTTATTATTTAAATAAGTCACATTACGTTTGCACATAACTGGGATTTTTTAAAAACTAACTTCAAAATGAGACTACTGCCTACATTGTAATTTTTTAAAAAAAAATAATGGGAAAAAGCGCCTTCATTGCAGTTTTTGGATCAATTTGTGAAGCGAGTTCATAAAACCATTTCATTATTGGATAAAAACAACCCGTTCCTGTTCTCGTTCAGTGCGCGGAGCTGAAAACTTGCCCAAAGCGTTCTTGAATATCCATCAATCTGGTTTCATTTTATCAACGATTGACTTAACACCATATTAATCCGATTTGATGCCTTATGCTCCACTTAGGTACTCATTTTACTGATTCGTTGTTGGTTTTAAAATATATTATCGTTTAAACGTCCTAAACTAGTTTCAAGTATACATTCCCGTTTATATGCGAGTTCGCGGTAACGAATAATTTCACAGAGATACTCTTCCGGGACTTGGAACAAAGTACCGATGACTCCGAAGCTCTGATTACGGCATACACGTACACATGGTGTAATCTCTACCGATCTCTCGAAGTTGCAGCGGTTCTAACGAACTGCTCCTGCGTGCTGGACTAGCATCCTCAGGGAACTAATTATTATAGTCACGCCTTGTAATTTATGCCGCCGATTCCAGTACAGTCCCACAACTGGTGCGTGTACCTAACCCTGCTTTGAGTCCCAGCGCGCTTGTCTTCTCCTATAAAGCGTTTCAACGCTTCATTTTAGCGTAATTATAATTAAGACGCGGTTGTAAACGTGATGTTTTGTTTACGCACGTGGAAAAAGATTTAAGATTTGTCGGATATTCTAAAACATTCAATAATTTTACATCCAAGAGGACGTGTAATATTTTTTTTACTTTTATATATATATATATATATATATATATATATATATATATATATATATATATATATATATATATATATATATATATATATATATATATATATATATATATATATATATATATATATATATATATTTAAATATATATATATATATATATATATATATATATATATATATATATATATATATATATATATATATATATATATATATATATATATATATATATATATATATATATACACATATGTGTGTGTGTGTGTGTATTTATATTTCGTCATACATATAATAGCCAATTAAGTATTGCAATTACGTGCCCTCACTGAGTTTTCCCTTGCTGAGAGCACATTTTAATATACTTATTTATAAAAACAATATGAAAGAAAATTGTTTATGATATCTTGTCAAATACAACATGGCTATATGATGCCTTCTTTTTCAAATTAATCCAGCTCCATCGTAAATTTATAAATACCTTTTTTTACTTAGTTTGGTTATTAAATCACTTAATGGATTTAATAATGGAAACAGGTTATATGTAAAACTTTATTGTATATAATTCAAAATTCTATTGATCAAAAAAAAAATTGTTAAAATTGTCAAAAGGTTTTGTTTGATGAGTTTCTGAATTTCCATAAAGTCATAAGTTGAATTTTGCTGTCCATCTCGGAACTTTTAGAATTATATTCATTTTCGATTTGTGGGCAACAATAACCGGTTCGATTAAACATATCCATTACTCGTACTATTGTAAAATTACCTTCAATTCCATACTTTAGAATAAACTGATGTAAAGCGCAGGTCACAATAGACCTAATATGTTTGCAGTGACATAAGGGATGCAAGATCCTTTCACCTTTTACATAAAAATAAATAAATAAAAAAAATAGCGTACTAATTTTTACTAATTCTTTTTTTTTGGATTAAATGTATGATTTTAAAGAAATCAGTTTTTTCAGTTTGTTGTAGTATTTTCATTTTTGCAAGTTTTTCTTTATTTGTACATAAATATTTTATGATGTCTTCTATTGTGAATTCAGAACAGTTACATGAAATGTTTTGATAAAAATAATTTTCGATTTTTATTTTGAAACTGGTATGTTGGAATTTCATAAAAATTACTTTAATTTTTATCAAGGATTGAGTAGTATCAAGCGATTTTTTAACAAAAATTACACATTTTTCAGTTTTTTCATAGTTTTTTTTCCACGTGTTTTCTCGTGAATTGTACCACTGAAGAATCTTTAAATTCATCTAATTACTTATTTTAATATCAAAACCAATTGGGAATATAAAGGGTAGCACATAAAAGAAATTCCAGCAAAGTATTTTTTTAAGGATTTCTTTTTTTATCAATTTCATCTTTGAAATACAAATTTATATGACATTAAATATTTGAGTAAAAATCTACTTAAATAACATATAACATATAACATACCAATCGAATAATATGAGACTCTATTTCTTAGACTCACTCTATTTCTTTCGATATGGTGATGAAATTACTCCTTATTGTGTTTATCCACGTTTGTCGTACCAATTTCGACATTATCTGAAGATATTCTTGATATTGAATTAGTGCTGCAGGAGGACCACTTTTAAATATTTTTGCTAGGGTAGTGTATTTTTCCTGTTCTGCGTTTACGTATTACTACGTAGTTTTCACCCCCCACAAAATCCCCAAAGCATACAAAGCTTTCGTTTCTTTACTGTGTCTATAACTTTTCTCTTTTTTCCTATGCGTCTTAAAACAACATCGTTTCGATCTTTAAACCTATGATATTTTGAGCATTCATCAATGCCACCAAAATTTGGCTTTTATCTTCCTGGTGGTAGCTTAGGTGAAATTCCAGGCAGATTTTATTTTTTTTACACAAAAAGAAAAATGTTGTTTGTTTTCCAGCATTTGTACTTGTAAAGAAACAAAAAAAAAGAAATCTAAGTGAAATAGAAATTATGCAAATTAGTATGTGGAGAGGAACGAAGAATAATTTTGTGAATAAAAACTGTTTATGAGATAATTCTAGTATTTGAATTATTTGAAGTTTATCTGATATTCCATTCCCTGCCTGTATTTTAAAGCTGATTACGTCCTTGAGGATCACGAAAAGGCGGGAAGAATGAATGGCGGGAAAGTGAGATCGGGAGGGGAAATCCCTTCACTCTCCCATATTCGACGTCAAATCACATCAGCAATGAATACAAAGATGGGCACGTTGGTGAAAGGCTACTCGGAAGGAATGCGGTGACACTTCGAGTGGATTTTGACACGATCTCTCGAACCTGCGTCCCAGGGGGCTCGAGGCGAATAGGAAAGGCTGAGCGATTATTCAAATGTTTTTTTTTTATTCACCCAAAAGGTGTTGTGTGTCGGCTACACTAGTTCACGAAGTACGAAATAGGGAGGGGTCCCTTTATGTGGTTTATTTTGAATATATGGTAGTGGCTGATTTATTCTTGCTCTTTGTGATACAAAGATTTAAGAAAAGAGTTTACTTTTTCTTAAAAATTAAGTATTAATAAAATATATTTTATAGACCAAGTTCACACTTTTCAGAGAATAAGTTTGTATTGTTATAATTTTTTTTTCAAATCAACCTTTTGGGGAAAAATATTTTATTAGCGCTATTGTGATATATCACCAGAAACAACACAAACTACAAGGAATAAAATATTATATCGGATCAAAAATTACTTCACATTTTTAATTATTAAATTGTTAAAAAAATCCACTTGAGCTATATTTATTTTATTATAACGACTATTTTTGGAAGATATATCTTCAAGAATACGGTTTACATTAAGCTTCCGAAACTATTCGTTATAATAAAATAAATTAACCTGAAGTGGTGAAAAAGTGTTTTTTTTAACAATTTAATCATGTCTTACCATATTGTGCATGCCGAAAAAATAAATAAAATTCACCTATTAACATTGTACAATTTAAAACTGCAAGTAAAAAATGGAATAATAACTTCATATTCAGATTAACTTTTTATTCGGAATAAAACAACAAAAAAGACATTAAATGACATATTTTACGAAATCATTTGCGTTCTGAAAATGAAAAACTCATTTAATCTCTAATTTTGTTTTTATATTCATGAAAGCATAAAACCCTAAATTTGTCTTCGCTTTTCTCTTAATAAATATGAAACTCTTCAACTGCTTCATTTATTTTATAATTTAAATAAAAAATTTATAATAATAATCGCAGAATGGATGTTCTTAGCTAAATGCGCATTAGCCGGCATTTGAATGTTGTAATTTTTATCAAATTGAAATTTTCACGTGCGTGCGTTGTGTTGTTATTGTTTGCTGTGAAATTGTTTTTGTTTCGCCAAAAGCGTGCTACGATCAGGCACTAAAAAAAATCTCCCTGTCATTTTTTTTCGCGGTATATTTTTCTATGAAAGAATAAGATTTTGGCTTAAATGAGCTTGAGAAGGAAGAGAATGCCTGGGGGAGAGAAAGGGGGCTATACATAGTGTGCCTCTGGGAAGCATTGCCTTTTATCACCCCCCGTGAAGAAAGTTTATGTAAACTACGGGATAGAAGTCTGATAGGGTTGGTCCTAGCTGGATCCTGCGATACCAGGAAGATTAGACAGCCATTTTGGCCAGCTAAGATTAAGTCCAGGGTAAAGAGCGAATAATCATTGTTCGGCTTATATTTTTTTCAAAACTTTCGAGAGATTTTTATTCTTATGAAACACAATACGGGAATAACAAACCTTTGTTATTCCCGTATTGTGTTTCATAAGAATCAAGAATTTTAATTCGTTAAACTAGGCGTCAAACCTTTTTTAAAACGAAATATCTAAATTTAATAAAATATTAAGAGAGAAAGATGTTTTGCATTTAATTTTTTTTTCTTTGAAACATGTACTTCAAACGGTAACTACTTATTGTGCAAAATTACAAAATAATAATAGCAAAAAATTGCATACCGCTGGCTTATCTGTAGATACACTTACTCTAAATTACTTTTTCAATAAATGTATAATGAGAAAATAATTCAATACATGGTTAAAAAAAGGAATAAAAATCGGTTTAAAATAATATGTTTCTTTGCTTTACCGCATTTTTACACTTATGACAATAACTAAAATTCTAAATAAAAATGCTTGTTTTTTTACCACTTGAGTACTTTGAAAACTAGTGTTTTCAAATAAAATTAAATCATATTTTACCTCAAAGTGAATGCCGAAACAAAAAATAAAATAATAAATAATCACATTGATGCAAAATGAAAATGATTCAGTCTTCTAAATTGGCTTTTAAATTAATAATAATGAATTTTTCAATTACGGAAAATGGATGAGTAAATATAGTCTTAAATTTCAGGTGATGTTATTTTTCAAGTAATCAGCGAAATATGGATTTCTAAAATACAGTTTAACGAAATCCTAAGCTCAAAAAAAATAAGCATTCATTCCGATATTTTAACTGTTTGGGATGATTTTTTGTATATATATATATATATATATATATATATATATATATATATATATATATATATATATATATATATATATATATATATATATATATATATATATATTTATATATAAATATATACATATATATATACATATATATATATATATATATATATATATATATATATATATATATATATATACATATATATATATACATATATAGTTATTTATGTTTATATATATAAACACACACATAACTCATGATGTTAGTTAAACTTTTATTCACCATTAAAATCCAATTGGTACACTAAAAATAAACTATGAAGTAAAACTTTGTTATAACTCTTTTATTCTCAGCTTTTTGTGATTGTATTGTTCCCTTAAGTTGTCTGATAAAAACCTTTATATAATATTTCAGACGTCATTACCACGTAGACCCACGAGGTCTGCGTTACGAATTTTCACCGTCATTTTGGTAAAATCAATGAGCCGCGATACGAAGGGTCACAAACAGTCGCCTATCATGATCTGTTGCCCTAACAATCGGTGTATAAGAATCTAGAAAGGATTTTACGACAATGATGTAAGACATGATGAAATTGTAAAAAAAAACTTGTTTTTTACTACTTGAGTTAATTTATTACTATGACTTATATTAAGACCTGAAGATGGAAGCATACCTTTCGAAATTAGTCGTTATAATAAAGTAAACTCCAGTGGTAAAAAACAAGTGTTTTTCTTTTACAATATCATTACAAGATTTTGTTTACTTTCAGTACATTTAGGGTTCTCTTAAATATAATGAATGTTTTAAAAGTATCATCGATTATGTAAATAAAAAAATTATTCACAACATTTTGTTTGTTTGTCCAAACACTTGTTCACAAATCTGGATTATCTCCAATAAGGAGTTATTTTTAAATAAATTTTTTGTCATGTCGACACATGTGAAGAAGAATATAGAAGTCTGGTGATTTAAGGGCCTCACGACTGTCAAAGGCTGGTTAAGTGATCACCTTACACACGTTTCACACCAAATAAAATAGTCAAATTATAAGTTAAAAATAAAAAGGAAAAGGGTGTTTTCTAGCGTTTCTCGAGAATGTGAATATAATCAAAGATTCGGACCCTACATAGAAATAAAAGAGTTTCTCATAATAAAAAGCTTCTCTTATCTCATCATAGATGTCTACAGTGAAATTATAGTTAATTAAAATATTTTGTATCGAAATTAGTCAGTGAAATTAGAAGTTTCAAGAATTTGAGAAGTGTGGTTGTCAATCATGGGTAGAATTAGTGAATGTAACACGTGTGTAAAGTGATCCTTTAAACCAGCCTATGATAGTTGTTAGCCCCGTAAATGCCCAGGCTTCCATATTCTACTTCATCTTTGAGATGTCAAAAAAAATATTAAAAAAAAAAAAATTGTTCGTTCATAATTTTACATCTCCTCTGAGTTTTTAAAATTTCAAACAAATAACACTGCATTTGAATATGCGCATAGTTTTGTCATTTTCTCTTATAGATTTTTATAATTTCAATGTTAAGACTTCTCAAATCCTTTTTTTAAAACTATGGGAGCATTATCTGTGAAATATTACAGCAAAACACCTAATACTTAACATTACTTGTGGTGGACAAAGTACTCCTTGATGACTACTAATATATTGTATATCTACAAGAGCCGTGATTTCGTATTTTATTTGTATACTTTCTGTTTTCTTTCTTTTCCAATTCACCAGACACAGTAAAAAAAACATATAGCTGGATAAGAAAATGATCTTTTTTTTTTTCAAAAAAATATACCTATACATTTATCAGAAATGTTTGTAGGCGAATCAATATTTCAACCATTAATAAATTAAAATGTTATGTGAGAAAAGAATTTCACAAACATTGTGGTAAACTTCCAGTTTTATTTTATAAAATTTATTTTACTTCAGCATTTGATTTTCTTTATGAAATGAACAAATTATTTATACATATTTTTTCTAAGTGCAAAAACATTGAAACTTCCTTAAGACGATTGACATTTTACAAAATTATTGAAATTGATAGCCCTGTTAAAGATTTGTGAAAGATAATTTAATAGAACATTTCTTAACAAATGACATTAAAATCTCGGCAAGGCAAATAATTTTAATGTTCCCACATTTAAAACAAAAGTGATATAGCTGTTATCAGTGGCGGCGCGAAGTTGGTGAATTTAATTAAGACATTAGAGCTACATACCTACCCCCTGCCCTTATTGTAGGCTGTAGGAACATGGCCCGGGGGTGCACCACCCTATCATCACTAGTGCCTGGAGCACCCTTCATGAAACCCCTTTATTCTGTAGAGGGTTCGCACAACCTGGCTTCATGTCGAACGGATTCACAGCCTTTGAGGGGCCAATCTAAAATTCTACCTATTTGCATTTTCTCCATATTTTTTTTCTTTATTTTTAAGACCGTGAGATCAAATAACACACTTATGTAAGATTTTAATCAGGTGTCATAAGCGTAAACTGTTCATGAGTTTTGTATAACGATGTGCGATTTTTTGAGCAGGTGAGTCAAATAAATATTATGTATACACACCTTCATTATTTTTCTAGTTTTTTAATTTTAAATGAGAAATAATTTGTGACATGGTGGAGCGAGAACAATGCGATAAGTATATTCGCTTGACTTCACGCGGTCACCGACAATGTGACAAATTACCCAAAAGATAATGAAACTTCTAAATGATGATTTGCTTATAGAAGTAGATAACCCGTAGAATAATTGTTAGGGGTGAGTTACTAACACATTTATCCAAGGGTCCGCATTAATACACGCTTAGCATCCCCTGTCTCCGACATAATATGTTGTCACGAAAAGTTGTGGAATTGTTTTTAGTTCTAGCGGTCGAGGGAATTCACATTCGAGATTGTCGATCCGTAAGGAGTTAGGATCAATTTCTCAAAGGGAAATTCTGTGAGATATCTCATTAATAAACCGAATCGAATTGATCTATCATTTCCAGTAAATTTGATCAACTGTTAATTCCCAGAAGTCATTTTGCCCAGCGATTTGGTTCTTGGATGGAATAAGTTTGATATGAATAGCCGCTACAATAATCTCTCTCCCAAATTATGCGGGCACAAGTTATACATGCACACTTATTGTTCATTTTCTCTCTTTATTGTTATGCCAGTGTAAGTAAAATGTTACCGAAAATTTAAAACCATTATTTTATTGTTTTCTAATGATGATAAATCACTGTTATATTATACGCCATGTGAACGAATTTCGTAAGCATTAAAAGAAATAATATTTATAGAAATAGACGGCAATAATAGAGATAAATAAAGGAAACCCTATGGAATGAACGTTTAATCCGTAAATAATGACTTGCGTTAAACAAAAATTCACGTCCCATAACGTATAAATATCGTATAAAACGTGATATATTCTGTTTAGATAAAAAAAGCGAGCACACAATTCTAATACATATGTTTCAAATAAAATAATAAAAATTCTTAGTAGTGACTGAGGTCGTTAAGAAGCAATTCAACAGATAGCGCTGCCATTGCGGTAAAAAAGTTAATAAAACGTTTTGCCTATCACATTTAAAATTTATGCAACATTATGTCAAAATTTTAAAACAATATATGAATAATTTTAGTAAGTTTAAAAATTTTAACGAACGAATACATGCAAAATAAAATAGTTTTAATATTATTTCAAATCCCTTATAAAAAAGAAAACAACAGCTCATTTTTTCATAAGAAGTTATTCTTTTTGTTATTTTCTTTAACCACTACCCTCACAAAAATTGTGCTTAGGGCACGCCATCAAATCGAAGCGGTGCGGTGTACACATATTTTTTTATCATATGAATTCTATGTAATCATTTCTGATGTCTGTAGGGAGTGGATTATACATATTTGCAGGGATGACACAGATGACGTATTTACGAAGCTCGGGGTGAAGGAAAGGAAATTAAGGAGGAATAGAAGGTAAAACAAGAGAGATAGCAGCTATGGTCTTGCAACTGGGTACCCGTACTCGAACTAGCTTGATTCAGTTGGATACTGCTAATATGAATGATTAACTTGATACTAAAATACAATCGAATATTAAATACTTCGGGCAATGACAATCACAATTAACAAATACAACGAAACTAAAAAAAATTAAATTGAAATCCTATTTTCAGCATTTTTTTGTGTAATAACGGATTTTTTATTACACTAATAATTTTTTACTAAATATTTTTTTTTACTAATTTCAAGGGTCATTATTAAATGTGAAATATTGCTCTCCAGTTATTTTAATCAGTGAAAAGCTATTTTTATTAATTTTTTATTTGAACCTTCATTATTTTATATTCAAATGCCAAAAAACGTGATTTGAGTGAAACTGAGCGGTCTCAAATAATTTTATTGATTTCAGAAGGGTTGACCCGGGTAATAATAGTTTAAAAAAATCAATACTCCCAGTGTGCAGTCCAAAAATTTTTTTTAAATATTTTTCTAATCTGTTTCTTTTGAAAACTGCCAGAAAAGGGAACACTTTAAGTCGTAAAAACTGAATTTAAGTTAATAAATCATTAAAATCGTGTTAAAATTTTTGACACGCATCATGAAAAAACGTCTTCAGAAATTTAGATTACTAGTCTTTCTTTTACGTTTTTCGAACGGAGGTCCATTTTTTTTTACGTTTTTCTTTATGTTAAAAATCAATTTTGTTCTTTTGGAGAGCAGACTCCATACTACGAGTAGCGCAGTAACAAATGCTTTGTCTATTAAAATCGATAGTTTTGGATTTGTGGATTGCTATACATAGGCTTATCATAATTATGAATTTGTAAACCGGGACAGGTAGGAAAAAAAAAGGAAAATAGTGGAATCTCTTATAACGAGCATAATTCCTTTCAGCTTGCAAATCCGTGGTTTAATACAATCAATATTTTTTGCTAAGATAGTCCAAAAAACAGTTTGTGTAAAAATAATAATGTTTTGAAAATGATTTTCTTTTCCATAACTCGCATAAATGTAAACAATTTTTTATGAGGCATGATAAATTTATCAAAACAATATGAAAAAAAAAATATTCAATGCTTTCTACGGTCGACTGATTACGAAAAATATTATTTTCAAACAGGCCCCACATACAAATATAGCTTTATTCCCCTCTCGCATAGAAATTCATTATTTCCTGGCCGATTTTCCCGCCATATTACAGAAGGGTCAGCTACCTTGATAAAGTTCCATTCACATGCAAAATAAAAGTTTGAAAATGAACACGTTATCAATAGTGACAGAAGTGGATTAAAGACAATGCTAGAAATCGGGAATTGTTCATTATTATTACTTTACTCAATAGCGTTCGGAATATGTGACCCACTATTGTTATGTTAGGTTTAATTTGAACTCCTATTTTTAGCATGAAAAGTCAAAGTCATAAAAGTCGGTAAAGATAAACTATACTACTGCTGTCTTGTTCACAAATGTCAAATGTGATTGACGTACGACGCCATTTGCAAAAATTATAATATTTTCCGAGAGGGTGATTAATTTTGTGTCACTCTGTATATGTTAGGATGGATGAGATATTTCTTATTCAGTCTATCTTTAATTATTTTTTTCCTTAAGCACGTATCTCGAAGGCTACATTCCTTATTTTTCACCGGACTCATTATTTTTGTGGCGGTTGAAAATGATTTAAATGCTAGATGCATATGAAAATATTATTCCGTTAATAAAAAAGTAATTCAATTCAGTTCAGAGACTTCGCGATGCGCTTTTATGCCACCACTGCAGACTAAATTAAGAATTCTAGCAGCGGCACAGTTTTAAGGGGTAAAGGAGAAAATTAATACGGCAGCAGTACGTTATTGCACTTGGCTTTACAAATTGTGCAGTTAGAGCTTATAGTAAAACTTTGGGTTACTCGTTCTTACGAATGCAATCTTCTTTAATGCATTAAATAAAATTTAATCAAGAGAATGAGTGTATTACTGTTGACATATTTAAATATGAGTATTTTCATTACGTTATAAAAAGTACCTACTATTTATTGATTCGGCATTAACTTTGTGGAATAATATGTTGATTATTTTTTAAATTAAACATAATATACCACTTTAATGAGTTTTATTTATATATTTGACTAGTTTCGAAAACTTACAGATGTTTTCTTCTTCTGGCAAAAATTAAAACTAACAAACAAAAAATATTTAACCTATATATGCCATTAAATATATTTTTTGTTCGTTAGTTTTAATTTTTACCAGAAGATGAAAACATCTGTGAGTTTTCTAAACTAGTCGTTTATACAATATAAAACTCATTAATTTTTTTTTAAAAGTAATTATCCATTCCTAGTTCAATCTTCATTATGCCGGTAAGTATAGGTTTCTTTCTCCTTCTTTTTTTCGCTCGCTCATGTTACAAAATGTGTCTAATAAACGAAACGCATCATTAAAATTTCACTCTTAATTTTCGTGAAATTATCAATTATCGACTCACGTAAGAAGTTTCGCTATGATAAAATATGTATTTTTAAATATTTATACACCGAAATTTTCGTTAAATTTTATCTAAGGGCGTTAAGCTGTGATATCATATGTTAAATCATTGATTCTTTGATAAAACAGTTATTAAAGTTAACTTTGCTTTGAGTAAAGCATCAGATTACCAGGTAAAATTTGTCGCATCTGACATACAAGTACATAGCTCGAGTCTATTACGGTCGCAAAGCCATACATAAAAAACTTTAAATAATGACTTTAAAAAAAAAATCAAACCCTTATCCGCACCCCAATGGTTCATATTATCATATAAACGAAGTGTTATCTTGATATTTAATACATGAAGAAAAAGTGATCAGCCATCTGTCTTAGGTACCAGTCCAGGTGAAAATGGAATAAATATTAGAGTTAAAAAATAACAAATATTTTTTTGACCCTCCCTGTCAATCGAACCCGGGACCTCTAAAACGCTACAAAGGCGGACAGCAATTTTGGGTTGGAAAACAACAACAATAACAACAACGGATTTGAAATCAAAGGATTTTACAAACAAAACATTTTAAGTGTGTTTGTATGTTTTTTTTTATTTTTTATTGTATCAATCAAATACCAATACGACATTATCTATTGCAATGTTTTTTATGGCCCTATAATTCTTTCTCTGATATTTCTTTCTCTTTCTCTTAACATAATATTTCATCTTTCTCTTTCTAATAACAGAGAATGGCCATGAGACCTCATTTTTGAGCGGTATCCTTCGTCTAGATCGGTCATAAAAAGACGGTAGGCGTCTACTTCTGAAGCTTCCGTCAGTACCGTGTCCAGATTTCTCTATCTGACTGACCGTCACATCCCACACCCTCATTATTGATTTTTATTTACAACATTTACGGTGTGTCCAAATATAGAGTATTATAACATCTGGATTATCTCCAATTATAGGAGTTACTTTTTAATACTATTTTTAGTCATAGATGAAGAAGAATACGGAAGTCTAGGCATTTGTGGGGCTTACGGCCGTCATAGGCTAGTGAGTGATCCTTTACACACGTGTCACATTCACCAATTCCACCCACGATTGACAACTACACTACTCAAATTCTTTGAAGCTATATATATCTCTAGTGAAATTTTAGTGATTCAAGCACAATGTTTCAAAATTTAATCATATATATGTATAAATATATATATATATATATATATATATATATATATATATATATATATATATATATATATATATATATATATATATATATATATATATATATATATATATATTTATATATATATATATATATATATATATATATATATATATATATATATATATATATATATATATATATATATATATATATATGTATATATATATATATATACATATATATATATATATATATAAATATATATATATATATATATATATATATATATATATATATATATATATTTATACATTTATATGATTAAATTTTGAAACATTGTGCTTGAATCACTAAAATTTCACTAGAGACATCTATTGTGAGATGAAATGAAATGATTTGTATTTAATGAGACTATGTTTTGGTTTACATTTTTTCTTAAATGAAAAAACGATTTATCTTGTTTTATTCATTCATCTAGTGGACTGGGTTGTTGGTGCCTGATGCAAGAAGATGTGGAATCATATTGCGTCAAGTCAGTCTTTATTAACGTTGACATGTATAAAGTAAGTTCGTACAATAAAGCGTAGGTAAGTTCTCTCGCGCAATACAAGGTAATTTATTTCCAGCACTCTATATATATGTAGTGAAAAATGTCATGTTTTTTTAGTATTGAGTTCATTAAAGATTTAGGTAAAAATGAAAATAACATATATATATATTTATATATACATATATAAATATATATATATGTATATATATATATATATATATATATATATATATATATATATATATATATATATATATATATATATATATATATATATATACATATATATATATATATATATATATATATATATATATATATATATTATTTTTTTTTTTTATTTATATATTTTTTTAATTATTCATGAAATAAAAATGTGAGGCTGCTTCTCCGAAATATTAAAAAGTGATATTGGTTCAAAGTTATTTATCCATTCTTATTCTGCTCATGATTGCTGTTTCATATGGTTTTGATTTTCATAATACATATTTTATCCGTGTGACAAGGAGCAAAAGCATGCTAACATTCTTGTTTAGCTTTAGAGCCCTGTAAATGCCAAGACTTCCACATTTATATGTGTAAAAATCTTGAAAGGAATAAAAGCATAATATCCCTTTAATGTAAAAGCATCACCCTCGAGTATAACAGTAAAATATTTATCTGTGACGTACTAATATGTTTATGAACATGGATTTATTGCGTGTAACGATGCACATAAACGTAAAGCTTAATTCCAAATCAAGCTACAATCCTTTTTTTATCAAAACCTGAATATTGCGGAAAATAATTTTAAATGGATTGTGTACTCATATCTTTTAAAATATTTTATTTATTGTTTCAGCATTTATTTTGTGATAAAACTTGTTTTAATTATTAAATAAAGCACTTGTTTTTTTATCACCAAGTTTATTTATGACTACTAGTTTCGGAAGCTAAGATTCCATTTTCAGATTTTGTACTATATTCTAGTTTATTATATTATTTTCACCTCCGTGGTGTAACGGCAAGAATGTTTAGCTTGCTTGTTGGAGGTCCCGGGATCATTAACGTTATACATTTAAATATTTATTTATTATTACTCTGGACTGGTCCTGAAAGCGCAGGACTGATCATCTTGCCTTCATATATGTTACGATCAATATAACACTACTTCATTTTGTTGCAGTTCCCTATGCATCATTGGGGCGGATAAGGGTTATAAGAAGAAATTATTTACTTTGTTTCAAGGTTTTATTTCTTTTTTCATAAATCTCGCTTAAAATTGCATTATTTTATTCAACAATGTATTTTTGAATTTTGTAAATACTGGTTGGATTTTGAATCTCCCTTCTCGTATGTATTTGAATAATAGGTATGCATGTATGCCTTATGTCTATAAGATTCCCGTTGAACGGAAACGTGAGGGATGAACAAGGGATTATCGACAGCTCTCATGACAATATGTACTATTCATTCTACCGGTTTCCTAACAACGCAGCTCAAGTAATATATTATACGTAATGTTATGCCCATGGTCCATGCAATTCATAGTACATAATGTATATTCTCATTACACAATACGAATGGTTTATTGATCAGTATGAACTCATCAGCCGTTAAATAAATAGACTTACGTTTATGATATTCCGCGCACGTAATGTAGTGATCAGCGCATTTGGCTACACTACTGAATGTCCCGGGCTCAATTCGTAGGGGGTCAAAATAAATGCTATATATTAGTCAAATACTATCCTGGACTAGAAATTGAAGCGCAGGATGATTCAAAACATTCGTAAATTGAAAAACATCTAAGGTTCCTTATTAATAGTAATTTTTCAGAATTTGCTAATCACCTTATATCTGAAGACCACAATTTTAATAAATCAACGGGTATATAAATTTTACATGTAAATAAAACTGGCCATTGTTTAGATAATCTAGAAAAATTATAAATTATAATAATAAAATAAACATGAGTAATTAACTAAGTACATAATGACTTACCAATTATAAATAACTAACTAAATTTAACTTCCTGTCCACTAATATAAATAAATTATTTATATTAAGTGGACAGGACAGGACTTTATAAAAATATTCCCATTGTTATTCATTAGACTTCTTTCTCTCTTTAAAATTTTTTATTTTTATACAAACGTAAAATCGCAATAATAATTGTATTTTTATGTCCTGATGACAAAATGATTTTCCGAAACCGGTAGTCACGTATAAGTGCTTATAAAAGTGATATTACACAAAGTGAACAATGTTTGATTAGGAGAGTGTGTTATATTTACTACCGACAAGTTCATTACATTGTATTTGTTCTTTTTTTTAACATCTCACCAAACATGAAGAGGAATATAGAAGTATGGGTATTTTTAAAAAAATAATAATATTTTTAAAAGATTTGTGAACATGTAAATACTTTATTTTTATTTTTTTGACATCTCATCAAAGATGAAGCAGAATATGGAAGTCTGGGCATTAACAGTGCTGAAGATCCACACACGTGTGTAAAGTGATCACTTTAACCAGTCTATGACGATCGTCAGCCCCATTAAATGCCCAGACTTCTTCTTCATCTTTGATGAGATGTCAAAAAACAATATGAAAATAACTCATCTAATTGGAGATAATCCAGATTTTGTGAACAAGTATTTAGACACATTAAAAATGTTGTAAGTAAATACTTGTTCTCATTTTAAGTTTTTCCAAATGATCACACTCAAAATGTTGTTCTAGTTTGATGAAATCATGTCATTTTTATGTATTAAAAGATCTTGAGTGAACTTTCAGTATGTTTTGGGTGAGATCGAATCTCACAGCGGCGCCGCGTGAAACTCTCCCATATCACGTAGCCTTTCTTCCCGTCGGTGGTAAAGTAAGCACATCAGTTAGTCCCTAAAATGACCTGATTTTTATGACTCGAGGTGTATATAAATACCTACCGACAAGGCTGCGTATACGAGAGGCTTTTAGTTGAAATCCCATTTCACGATGGTCCATACATTAGACTGTCGGGAAAAGTTTTATTTTTATTTTTATACTATGATTTTATGAAAGCGGAGAGTATTTATTTTTCAGATTTTATCATATCAAATTATTGGATATCATAAAGATATTTTGACGTGGATCTATCTCAATGACGGGTGATTCTAATGGAAATTGTATTGTTTTGTATATTACACATGTAAAATTTTACCGAAGGATACAAAGATTATAATCATTTTTATGATCAAATATTTACGGTTGGTATAATTTAAGTAAACCGTTTTGTCATCCACGTATAATTTTTTGAATAAATATTGTATTTGACAAAGGCTTCTGGGTTTTCTCCACTCAAAACTTGACAATTCTGCTTATTGACATAGCTATTTAACCAAAAATGTACCTTATCAGTAGATACAATTTTGCGTTGAAAAAGAGCATTAACCTGAGAATTGTTTTCGGCCCATTCAACGTGAATTATACTGCATAATTAACAGTTTGTTTCAACAATGTTGCCAGTTTAAAAACCGAACCTCTAAGAAAAACACCCTATATAACACCTACTCCAGGCAACTAGAAACTGCTGAAATGCTAATGTTAAGATCGTCAGCTAGAGTGTCCCTTAGAAACAAAATACAGGACAGGCATTCGTGGAAGCCTGGATGTTACAAGCACAAAAAGTAAGATAGCGGAAAGACAATTGAATGGTATGGTCACATAGGACGCAGAGAACTTTATCATATTGTGAAGTAGACAATCGCCATAGATCTTTTTAGAAAGATATCTAGAGACACCGAAGAATTCATGGATGCTACAGAAAGATAACATCATTGAAAGGTAAGGCCTGGCGACGTTGTCCATGCATAAGAATCTTCAACCTGAGTACCTTCTTTCGACGAGAGCTGACTTCAAAAGTCTACAGAAACCGTAAGTTGGGATGAAGATAGGAAAAAAAGATGTATATTTTGTAAAAAAAAAACATATATTCAATTGCTATGATGGTAATTTTATCAAATTGCACTAATGCATTTATTTTTGTATTATTTTTTGACATCTAATCAAAGATGAAGAAGAATATGGAAGTCTGGGCATTTACGGGGCTGACGACCGCCATAGGCTGTTTAAGTTTCACTTAAACCAGCCTATGATGGTCGTCAGCCCCGTAAATGCCTAACTTCCATATTCTTCTTCATCTTTGATGAGATGTCAGAAAATAATATGAAAATAACTCCTGTAATTGGAGATAATCTAGATTTTGTGAACAAGTATTTGGACACACTCAAAATGTTGTAAATACATTTATTTTTGCATGTAGGTACGTGAAAAAAAATCTGATCCATTTTTACAGCCATTATTGAATCGAATAATTGGAATACTATTTTGATAAAGTATGAGAAGGCAAGGTTATCAGTTCTGCACTTCAGGGGACAGTAACAAACAGCAATAAAATACTTCGAACATACATAAATATTTTTAATAGAACCAGTATCCAACCCTAAGCTTTATCGGATTCGTCAATAGTCTTTTAAATATTATAAATATCAAAGTATGGTATATGTCAAAATATATGTAAAATTCAATCACTTGCTTATTCTGACCTAAAATCGCAAAGAATTTTGTAAGGGGAAACAGCGTTGGAAGGACGCGGTGTTAACTCCATTTTGATTAATAAAGCAGAGTGATTAGTCTTGAGCTTTAGATTTTGTAAATCTTGAATTTGATGGAATACAGATACATCAAACGCGATAGAGCATAGGGTACTTTATATTTGATAACGCATATTAAAGTTAAAAAAAACGTGGAAAAGTAGTAGGTATTTTTGATTCATTAAGTACCTAAATTAATCAAAAATAATTAAATCAGCTTTGTCTATAGTAATTAAAGAAAACACTTCGTTTTTTACCACTTGAGTTTAATTATAGACTACATGTTTCAGAAGCTAAACTTCCATCATTCAGGTCTGTATAATAACTATAGTACTATATTTATATTATGTTTGTCTATAGTACTCGGAATTGCATACTCCTACTCGTAAAAATCGTAAAAAAAGGTTTAGATAGGTTGAACGAGGGCACAACGAGAAGCTACAAAGGTTTTGTAAGAATTATTTGGAGTTGTCTATAGAATATATGTATGTACATACGTAGCCAACTTTTCGAATATCATTACCATTTTTCTATACATTTTAATATATTCCACTTCTTACGTATATTTAATTAAGAGAATCATCGTATTTATTTCACACAAAACAGGGCTTAACAATTAACCTGAGAATACATTCAAAATCCGGGTATTGTGTTAACAACGATTTCCTATTTAAGAGGTAAAAAACTTCTTGATGTAGCCTGTTCCCACTTCGCATAAATTTCACACTCCCTTTCAATGCACCCTTTGTGTTAGCCCTTCAGTTTTTTACCCCAAAATTTCCCACGCCCGAGGGAAAGAACCCACGGGAAATTTTATGGGTAGCCGCCCGTCGCACATTTCAGGAAAAGTGATTTATTTTCAGAAGAGAAATATCCCGGAGTTCTCCTGAGGAATTGGATTCATAAACGGACCCATGAATCGAACGAGAAATCTCTTCACCACCCAAAATTGTAAATGTTCTGTGGAGGTTAAAAAAGAGTGTGATCATTTATTTTTGTTTTAAGGTAAAAATCCTATGTAACATTACTGTAAATTTTTTGTTGCGTTTATGGTAAATAAAAAAATAAAGAGTGAAAATATGATTTTGTTACATTACTTGAAACTTGAAAAATTAATTCATAATCAAAATAAATTAATTTTTGGCAGGAAATGAAATATATGGAATATGTATATTTAAGGGAATTTTTGTGTCAAAAAAAGCAACTGTTTTGGTAACAACAACAAAAATATCGAAATTGCCGTCACCCATCCGCTATCTACGTCTGCCAAGCCAACTTTTAATATAAAATACGTGTTTTTAATCATTACGGCAACTTGAAAAATAATGGCTTATCGAATTCGTAGGTCAAAGACTCGACTAAAAAAATACATACAGTACAAATATAAAAATCTGTCAATAAGTATGAAAAAAACTGTTATAATATCGTTACAAATGATTTGAAATTAACAAAGAAGTATTATTTGTGAAACTCAGTCAAGTTTTTGGCATTTAAAATAAAATGTTTATTGATTGAAAAAAGGATATCGATGAAGGTTTAATTCCGGCGACTGAGCCATGAATTTAATTGCGGAAGTCGAAATGGATTCCTAACGTTGGAATGTGAACGAAAACGGTCCTCTTCCTTGAAATCTACATCTAACTTATTAGAATGCAGTCCATGTTAAACCCTTTCCTTACTAAACTCCTCAAAGAAAGTCAATAAACAATGGGATCTCGTTATTTTCCAAGGTCGTATATATTTTTTACGCCTACTTTAAATACGATCAGAATAATAAGATGTCTATAATTAAGCATTGAGCTTTCACGTGCGAGGTCACCAGTTTAATTTCAGGCTCGTGTTTATCAAATTAGGATATAAATGAAGATTAATCGAACGTGTTATTGGATTCTAGGAAGAGAGAGAAGTGAAGTGTCTGTTGAGATCAGTGGTCAGCAATACACGGGTTTCATGCTTGATCCGTCCTAGCTGATTTTCATCCGATACACGTTAAAAATCTATATAATTATCATGATGTCAAATAGACGAATAAAATTTCTTTTTTTTTTTAAAAAAACTTCATTTACACAAATTGGCAATAAATTTTGTCATAGGAATGATGCCCTCTTTTAATATTATTTTTTGACATCTCATCAAAGATGAAGAAGAATATGGAAGTCTGGGCATTTACGGGGCTGACGACCGTCATAGGCTGGTTTAAGTGATAACTTTACATACGTGTAATATTCACAAATTGTACCCATTATTGACAACCACACTACTCAAATTCCTGGAAGTTCTATATATATGAACCAATTTTCAAACATTGTTCTTGAATCACTAGAACTTCACTAGAGACATCTATTGGTGAGATGAAAAGAAGCTTTTTATTGAGCAAAAACTCTTTTATTAGTATGTGAGGTCCGAATCACGGATTATAATCACACACATGAGAAACGCCAGAAAATGTTGGTGATGACAAAGATAGAACAAAATATATTTTAAATGTCGATTCTTCTCTAAGGACACCTCCCCCACTCCTCCTTTAAATTTGTGAGACCTTTATTATTATTCTGATAATATTTTTATTTAGTTGTAAATATTTATTACATATTTCCATTCATAATACAAAATATTATTATATTATGAAATAAGTCAAAATATTATATTATTTAAAACACATTTATTATAAATAATAAAATACATACATATATTCTTACTGTTGATTGATTATTTATCAGAATGAGGATGTATTTTTCATCGGAGACTTTATGATTGGGTTTAGTCCATGATTATTTTTTTCAAAATTTTGCCACTTACCACTGTTACTTTTGGATTAAATAATCGGCTAATCATTTTTCTAAAAACGAATAAAATAAAATCTAGCTTATGAACTATCTCGAACCCAAAAAGTGTATTTCACCATTTCATTAAAATGGTTGAATTTTTGAGAATTCCTCTTTTGTCTAACAAAAGATAGTGATTATTCTTAATGGTTTTGGCAAGAATATAAACAAATATTAGAATCCCGTTTTCTAAGTAATAATAAATTACCATCGAAGCGAGGAAAAAGTTATGCTTAAACCGGAAATACGTATTGTTGATGTCTGGCATCAGAAACGATAAGACCGGGTATTTAAATTGTTAAGACTGGTCATTAAAATTGTTGGGACCGGGTTGGGACCCTATTGGCCCGTAAGCTAACAGCAGCCAACATGCTTGTGGTCCTAAGCCGTCAGCCGCGTTTAGTCCGCACATATCTTGTGGTCACATTACTGTATCCCCATGCTCAGATCGGTACAGATCATACTTTTTTGAGTCTGAAACAGTTAATTTTCTTTACTTTGTATTACAATTTTTTTAATAATTAGTACTTATTTTTAAAAATCCGTTACATTATAATTGCAAGTTTTCATAGGCCTAGGCTAAATAAAATAGCGGTCAATTAACGTAATATTGACCGCAATAGGTAGTTAAAATATATTTTGGTAGTTAAAATATGTTTTACTAATAAAAATCAAAATATTCTATCAAATCGTATTTGAATACACATATAAAATGGTATTATGACAATATTTAGTTAATAATCGACAACCTTATAAATGTTATTTTAATATGTAAATACATAATTACAAATCTCAATTACATTTATTTTTGTCGTTTCACGTTATTTTTGGCCACACCTTTCTGTCGTTTGCAAAGACAGAGAGGTGTGGCCTTCTATTTTCTCTGCCTACCCCTGATGGTTAGTTAGTCAATAAGTTGGGTTTTTTTTTAATTCACATAAAACGATTCAGGTTTTGTATGTACCTACCAACAGAAAAACTCTTTATTGCCTACTTTTGAAATTTACACTTAAATACCTCCATTTGTTTATTTTTCACCTCAGTTTCCGAGGCGAAATAGCTCTAACCGAAATTAAATTGTATATGTATTTCAACTTGAGATGAAGCATATATTAATTTTAAAGAAAAGAAGATGAAAGCCTGAGCTGAGACATGGCATTTGGTTCGCCTAAGTTATCACTTAATACATTTGTGTAACATTTACCATTCTCCCCAATATCGAACATCCAAATTGCATTAATTTTTCAAATGTTTATTTGCAATATTGATGGTTTTTTTTCATATGTTAGTTGTTGAAACACGTAAAATGTATGGCTGACGATAGAGCCTTCAGTTAAAAACTGTTGTAAATCAACAAAGAAATAAAGAAATTATTTATAAAAAAAAATAGCATCGTAGAATGTACACTTTTTATTAAATTTCATTTTCTATTTTTTTTTTCAAATCAAATATTTGTATTTTAAATAAGCAATCTCAATGAATTTATATTTTTGGTATCGTTTTTATTCCCTTTATTATAGTCTAAATTAATTTTTTTACCCACGCACAAGCCATGCTTTTGTGCAACCTTTTTTTGTATTAATATATAATACAATATAATCATTTTGTACTTGTAATTAAATTTCATCATAAAATGAAAAAAAATATTGTGGAAAAAATATATATGTATATTGAAACGAAATAAATTCTTCGCAATTCATGAATGTTGTATTTCATTCCATAAAGAAATTCGTAAATTGGCGATAAAATATACGCCACGTGTAAACTGACAAGTGATATTAACAAAAATTTTGACAAATATTCATATTTAGCATACAGCACACGATTGAAAACAAGCATGGGTTTATTCGAACACGTTCCGGATAATAATGTTTGCGATATACCATGCAGAAAGGGGGCTAGTACTTTACGGCAGTAAGTATTCCCGTGATAGTATGGTAATGGTTGATTTCTCTATCGCGCAACGTTCTCGATAATTTATTTACAACATGGATCGTTGACATATCACTCTCTAACGCTAATAAATTACTGAAGGCTGCTATATCGACTCGACATAAGCGTAATCCGTTTAATTACTGACGAGGTGTTCAATAACGTCACGAGAATTACCTTATATAGGATGAAACAAAAATGGAAGCACAAAAATTTACAAAAATATCAGCATATGGGACAACTAAAATATAATAATACGATATGCGTATTTCGTGTTATTTTTAAATTTGCTGAAATATAAATTATTGATAATAATTACTATTTATTAATAATACAGAAATTTGTTAACCCTACGGATGAAATAAATACATATGTTAAGTATCTTACATATGTAAGGTATGTATACAAAGGTTCATAGGGCACTGTATCAAATTGATGCAATGTTTAGTTGATGGTTAATTCTAAAAAGGAGATATGGTCAATCTTACGCTTTGTGTAACAATCTAGCGTAATATTGAATAATTTATTTATGCGAAAATTCATTACGCCCTCTGGGAACCCAAGACCTCCAGTATGGTAGCCAAATGCAGCAAATAATTAACTACGGAGGTGGACAGATATACATAAATCCATGGGCTATTAATGATTTTATTTATTATAATGATGTCACATGGAAGAAATAGAACCATAACCTATAAGGTATATGTGAAAAATACATTCCAAACACCCAGACAAATTGAAAATGAATATTTATTGAATTAATTTTGCAATTGGCGGGAATAGAACTCGCAACACCTGTTTCGCAGTCGAACGTCTACCGGACCATGCCACGGTGCCTGGCATGTAATTTTAGGAATAAAAATAACCACCCTTATTTAAATATACGCATAAAAGTCAACATACTAAAATTTTGTATAAAAAAACAAACAAAAATACATGTTTTGATAGCAATAGAACGATATATGTGCACTGTGAGTGTAATAAACGCTTGGCAAGCTATTTGTGCGGGTATACGTAATAGAGGTGTCTAAAAGTCGACTAATCAACGTTCACCCGAGTCTTGCAGACAGACGTTATGACTTTCTGCAATCGAATTTCTGGAATGGTGATCCCGTGTTCGCTCGCTTATCCTGATCAAACGGTTGGCGGCGTGACGCGGCGTCACGAACCACGTCGCAGGGTTTATCGCTAGTGACGGGAATCAGCGTGATGGATGGCGTAGTCGCCGCCAGATCACAACGCTTGTTATTGATGACGTATTCGAGACAAAAATTTCAACGCCAGGGGCGTTCCGCTTAGAGGACACCAAGGTGTTACGGCTACACGCCCTCTTCTCTCATGAATTTATGACATATTTTTTCAGCACATCAAGTCAGCTGAAAAGCGTGAACCAATATATGAGGGTACCTACGAGATTTAAACTGTGAATAATAATAAGAAAAACTCTTTGAGGCCCAGTATTTATTAAGTCGAAACAAAATTTTATTTAAATCCAGGTAAAATCTTAAAACACAGTTTTTGCATTAAATAAATAGTTTTCCTTCGAATTAAGGAGTTAAAAAAGGTGTTAGAATATTTTTTTCTGTTTTTATTCTAAAAAACAAAGAAAAAATCTAATAAACTCTTACATTACAAACAAAAATTGAGCATGAACACACGACCAGCCCTGATTGCATTCTAATTTGATTGCTCGAGACAAGCTTGAGATCTGGACCTTAACTGTCAAGCCGCTTATTTCCAGGGGTGGACAGAGATGATAGAACACCACTCCACTTCGTTTATGAAAACATTTTTCGCCTCTCCACATTTATGCACCACATTTATACCCGTCGATTATTCCATCTACTGACCAGCCTACCTCCAAGTATTTGAAGTACTTTAGCCTAGTTTTAAAATTTTAAAATATTAAAATAATGGTCGAATTCGTAGCTTCGAAACTATCACGAAAATTAAAAAAAATAAGTAATGGATAAATTATAAAAAAAACTGTTATTCAAATACAATAAAACGACTACAAATAATAACTTACTTTTTAAAATGATAAATACAGTATTTTATACATTGTAAATATGTATTTTTTTTACAAACTATGTAAGTCTTTCAAATGACAATTCTGTATTTTCATCTTATGGGATCAGGATTAAAAATATGCTAAAAATAGGTTTTTGTACATCCCACGTAACAAATAAGTATCTTTCTAAAAAAAAACTTCTGGTAAAAATACATGTCATTCATTATTTACTCAATGATGATCATCCAAAAGTTTTAATTTATGTTTTTTGCCGTGGTTCAATTTTGACGTATTTTGTATTTAAAATCATATAATTTATTGGTGAAGTTGTGAGCCAAATCAAGTGTCCAACGCTAGAGCTGTGTACCGAAAATTTTATATTTTATAGACGTTATTTACACTCTTCCGTAAACTTTTTTGACCTACTAAATTAACGGTAAATACTCTGATTGATTGATGAAAGTGTACAGACTTTTTCGATAAATTGGGCGAAAAATATTGCAATAACGATTCAGTCATATAGTAATGATTGTATTAATTGATAAATCAAACAGAGTTTTTGAGTCTACTAAGTTATATTATATTGCTAAAAAGACACATAAAAATTAATATTGTGACAATTGTTTCGCCTAGTTATGGCTTTTTCAAACAAATGTACCATAACTAGGCGAAGCAATGGTCAAAATATTATTATTCATGTATTTTTTAAATCATAAAATACAACATGGTTGACTCAAAAATCTGTATTTGATTTATCAATTAATTCATAAATTAAAGTGGAGTTCTGCAAATTAAACGCCTAATCATTAAATAAAATGGCTGTTGAATTTCATTTTATTTTAATGTAATATATTTTTATACAAAACAAGTTACAAAGATGAGGATGAAAAAAAAAAACTTCAAAAAGATTCAGGCACATGAGTATAATGTTATGAACTGAGCTGTAGAATTTCATGTTATTTTACACTTATTTTTAATATAATAAACCATATCCATATTTTTAATGTAAGGGATATTTAAATAATAAACGTTATAAAGATGAGGACACATAAAAAAACGTTACTAAAATAATTTTAAAGAATTTAGGACACATAAAGTTTGACATAAAATAGTTAAATAATGTAATAAGGTTGAAAGGAGAAACATTTTATTTCGTAATGGAATTGATTATTTATAAGGAACGTGAAAAAAACAACAGCAAAAAATTTAAAATGTAAATTTTTCTCGATTTTTGCAAAGCAATAGAAACATATTCAAATTTATTCTCTCCTATCCACATTTACAATCATGATATAATATCGCATATATTCTACATTATCATTCAATTTCATGTCTCGTTTTAGCCCCTCCGGGAAAAATAAGCTGAATATATAAAACTGGAATAATTCCATTTGTAGAAATTTCCATTATTTTTTCTTTGATATTGAAATGTTAAGTTATACATCAAAAATCATTAGGAAGAAAATATCAATTACTCAGCGAGATTTAAAATTAAACATTGTGCATTCTTGCCTGTGCTACGATATGATGATTTATACCAAGCGATAAATATGTTCAAAATAATCAAAAAAATTATACGTTATCCAACTTAAGGATTATATTTTATTTAAAACTGAATATACCTGATAATAATCTCTGTCTCAGTCTGGTTAAATGGAAAATAATGAAAATATAATGTTAACATTTCTACCACAAATAATTTACTACTTGTGTGTTTACAATAAATGTCTGCTGTGATCAGTATTTAGTATCACATGTATTGCTGCTACGTTCAACATATGGTTTTGACATTTTTATGGTAAAAAAAATCCATTTTACGACAAAAAATTTAGGTTTTTTTGTGTCGAAATTTCAAAGCAATAGGTGAATAAGTTCAAGAGATATAATTAAAATGTAACTTTGTTTTAAAATCACTGATTTTAAAACAAATTTACATTTTAATTATCAAATGGAAAATCACAAAGTTAGTGCTTCAAATATAAATTATGTTATAAATTCAAGAGATTTCGGATTTAAAATAACATAAAATATGCAAAAAAAACTATTCTATAAATTTTCTGCATTAGTTATGAAATATGTAATAGGAATTTACCATATTCATTTAAAACCAGTATCTCCGGACATTTTAATACAGTATAAATATATTGTAAAATACAAGACATTGAAATGGAAAGTAATATTTGAAATTAAGAACACTTAAATATCGTTATTGTACAATTTAATTGACTTAGAGCTATTTTCGTAATAGCCAAAACGCAATCCAAAATTATTTTATATAATCTCTCAAAGTCTCCTGCTTAATTCACAAGTACTTGAAAGCCTTACCTCAAATCCTTTGAAACGAACGAGTAAAATTTTACCACTGTAAATGTTAATGCTAGGGTGGAAAGGGAGGGATGAAAGTGGCGATTAAAGACTCCATACGACCCGTAGAGCCTTGAGAAGCCTTCATTTCATGTATTATGTAATAGATAATGATGTGCAATAACTTGCTTGGAAATGTTCAGTGGAGTATGAAGTCATTATGTAACTGCGTGCGAAGTAAGTGTTTTTCTTCCTCCTCTGATTCAATCGCCTCGGGTCGTTAGGGGGTTATATTTTAGGGTCGGATCAAGAAGGCTTTTAAGGATCGTCACATACTTAATACGCTTTTGTTTACGTTACGTAATCTAAAATAATGGGCGCGGAAAAAGAATTGGAGAGCGTACACGGAAAACATTTCAGTGTGAAAAGGAGAGATATCTGAATATGAAATGAAAGAACCCTAGACACAAAACTTTTGCTTATGTCGGAAGATAAGTGAACGTCGCTGCAGCTACATAGTCAATTTTCTTTATCATAAAAACAAACGATACCTTTAAACTTCTATTTTATTTATAAAATTACAGCTTAAGTGTTACGGTGTAACTATGAAATGATATTTAAAAAAAAAACATATTTAAATATTTAACAACACAATTTGTCAACAATTAACAGTATTTTTAGCATAAGTTAAATGTTCTAAGGATTAAGAAATAATAATCTTATCAATATTTTCAATATTTAAAACAAAGTAAAAAAATTAATAATTTATTTTTGGGCAAAATAACTATATTCTTCTATAAACCCATTTACGCATCAAAGTAGTGGTGGGCCACCGTATCGGAACTTATGAGTGTAAACTCAATCTTTGATTATATAAAGAGAGAGGATGATAAGCCTTGCACTCCAAAGTTTTGGTTCTGGGATTAGAATACACTTGATACCAAACGGATGACGTAGATAAGTTTAGCTTAGGGTTAGGGAGATTACTTGAAAAGGAATTGGAAGAGAATAGTAGGAACAAAATGAGAGAAAAAAAGTGAAAAATAGCTATGCTTACGGGGTACAAGGCCACCTACTCACACAAGCTCGTACAAGATTGTGAAAGCTCCTGATATAGTTAAGGAGTCTTTGAGCAAAATATGAAATAACTGCATTCGAAACGATATTTATTGATGTTGATTTATACAACCGATTTATAATTGATAATCAATGTGTTTTCTCATCATTGATACATAAAGATACAACATTTTAAAACGTATTTATTTCGAGTGACTTTGTCATCTTAAAATTCTTTCAGAATACTTACTAATACCGTTTAATAATTCATCATTTTAATTAAACATATTCAATGTAGATCACTTGTATTTATATAAGATAAATAAAATTTATCAGGTTATTAAGTAGTATTTATTAAAATAAGTTTTAATTATTTGGAAATTGGTTTCAGAAACTATTCTGCATCATCTCTGAAATTTAACATGTGCTTATCTCGCATCACTGGATGCGAGATAAGCACATGTTAAATTCCGGAGTGTGTTTGTACATAGTTAAGTAGTTACGTTTTGAATTCTAAGTGTATTACATTTAAAGGTCCAACAGCCCGTAATATTACATTATTACTAGTGTGGTAAACGTCCAAAACGAGGCAACGGACCGTAGACTCAACTTGTAAATAATGTATGCATACCGAATTGAAGAGGCCCTCTAGAAGAGCATGTACCTAGGTAGCGGAGTATGGTTGAATCTGCAAGTTGGACCTAACTGTAGCTTAGAACTCTCGTTTTGGTTAACATGATTCCGTTTGGCGAAACTTTATCAAAAAATAATTACGTCATTATTATGTAGATACGAGATTACTGAAACATTTCGAATTTGAGTAACCTAACTTTTTCAACACTTCTCACTTGGATTAGATAATTAAAGGGGAAAATGTATTAAAACCCTTTTAAGCATTTAATTTTAAGTAAAAGAATATCATTCGTTTGAGCGCTACTGTACTAGATTAATTAATAAGTAAAAAACGAAAAAAATTCATATAAATTTTTTTCAGTACATTCGTAAACCACAAGTTTTGAAAATATTTGAATTAACATTTTTATGTCACTGTTAACCAATTTTGGTTTAAAAAAAGGTGATATTTTGGCTAACCTGTGCATAAACGGTGCAAAACCGTTTACGAGTTTAGTAAATAAATATATTAAATATAATTCTAAGAAAATAATTTAAACGATTTTCGAAGCATATATTTTTTTTATTGATATTTAAAATTGAGTTTATGTATTAAATAAAAATATAAATTAATTGTTTTATTGCTAAAAACGTTTATTGAATTAACAAAGGTCATTTAAAAACACTAAAAAGCCATTTTTTTTACTTGTTAGTGTTTATTTATCATTTTTACAAAAACAATTTGAGATAAAAGGATACGTTTGATTTAACAGTGGTAACTTTCCATTCAACGGGATTTTTTATTTAGTTACATTTAAGCCATGTCATTATGTCTGCCTCCGTAGTGTAATGGTCAGCATGCTCGGCTACCGTTCTGGAGGTCCTGGGTTCGATTCCCAGGGGGGTTTAATAAAAATAAGTGATTTTTTCAGTCTAATATTTATTCAATATTACACTGGACTGGTACCTGAATTGGAGGGCTGATCACCTTTCCTTCATGTGTAATCGATCGAGATAACACTGCGTTTATATGAAGCAGTGCTCTATGCACCATTGGGGTGCAGTAAGGGTTTTTTTTTACATTTAAGCCATAATTACTTTCAAGTATCTTAGTAAAGTAAGTCAGGGTCGAGAAATTCAGATCTCACTAGGTGAACCTCGATATTATTTATTTGAGATTCGACCCGTGAGTTCGATTTAGTTTCTTCTAGAATCAAGAATGAATGAATTTGTATGTGGTAAATTATTTTTAAACTTAGATCTTTAATCATACTTGAAGATTAAAAAGGTTAATATATGAGCATTTAAGGTTGGTATTTGACTATTTAAATATAATAAATATAACAGAAGAACGTAAACTGTCTCAAAAGAGAAAATAAATTTTGAATAGAATAAAAATGTCAAAGTTCACATGAATGAACAAAAAGTATTAGAACATACAAAGACGTTTGAAGTGAGACATAATAAAATAGTTTTCATTTTTAAAAAGTATCAGACTATGTTTTCAGACGGTTACTCTTACGAATATAATTTCAGTACATAACGTAAGTAATATTTTCCGATAGCGCAAAGGATGCTTCGTTTGTGCGTTTGGATATTATTTTACTAGTAGAAGTGACAGTCGATGGTATTCAACTTATGAGTGAGGAAGTGAAGTCACCACATACTTTCTATGCCATCATTACATTCTAAAAAAACATCGGACACCACCCTAGATTTACTTTGTTATCACAGAGTTATTTTCATTGTAGTTATATATCATTGTGGACATCGTATAAATTCTGTATGGATAGTAAATCTTAAACAAAATAAGAAAAAAATTACGATGTGCTAAAAACAAGTATCATATAATAAAAATACAAATATGAATTTATATTTGACATATTTTATTAAAATCAAACACTGATATTTAGAGTCAAATAAATTGTTTTTGTAAAAGAAAAACATTTGTTTTGTACCACTCAAGTTATATTTATTTTATTTAAACGACTAGTTTCGGAAGCTTTGCATCCATTTTTAGGTAAATATATAAAGTGTTTATATTTAAACGAAAGATGGAAGCATAGTTTTGACTCAAGTGGTAAAAAACAAGACTTTTTCTTTTACAATGTCATCATGTCCTACCACAATGTGAATGCCGAAATATTATTTTTTTTTATTGTTCAAAACATAAAAAATAAAAATATTTATTGTGTATTATATATATTGTGACAATTGTTCCGCCTTGTTGTGGCTTTTCAAACATTAGTCTGAAAATGCCATAACAAAGCGAAACAATTGTTTTAACTTGAATTTTTATGTGGTTTTAATAATAAAATACAATTTAGTAGACGAAATATTAGTGTTAGATTTTAATATTTGTCATGAACAAAAATTTAAATGTTCTATAAATTAAATACCAAATCTATAAATAAAAAAAATTAGGTTAACAACTTCTAAAGTGGAAATTTTGCAAAAGGCCCATAGAATGAAATTATGTTAAATTAGGCAAAAAAGGTCGGCAGAGGCTCGAATAAAGAATTAGGTAGCTCATTAAATGTTTAACTCTCATGGGGAATGAAATATTTTGCTATCAATTTTGTTGGACGACAGTACTTGTGTATTTGTAGAGTATGGCGGGTGACAGATGGCCGGTTTAACCTCCCCGAATGCCTTAGATTGTTTCCATAGATTTTCACAGACAATTTGTCCCCAAATAATGATTATTTTTCTCCCCCCTGTTGCTTATCACCAAACTTAAAATTTTATCCCGTTGTCTTTTTACGCTACCAGCATTTGTTTGTCATTAAACGTTTGATTTATGTTACAAAATGGCGTCGTCGCGGCTATTTTAAATGGAAAAAGTAACGCAAAATAAGAAATGTGAAATATTTGGCTTTTATTTGGAATTCAAGAATGCTTTGCAAAGTTAACTATACCCATCACATTTTTTGTTCTAATCTATACTAGAGAGAACAATAGTCATGTAATTATAAGATGATGACTTTGAAATATGGTACGTATGAATTTTTAGACAGGCACCAAGGCGCAGTCGGGTAGATGCTGGCGTTGCGGGTTCGATTCCCGCCAATTGCAAAATGAATTTACATATATAAATATATATATATATATATATATATATATATATATATATATATATATATATATATATATATATATATATATATATATATACGTATAACACAAATGAGTGTTATAAGTGTTTGTACATTAATCATAAAAAATTCAGGTTTAAAATATTCAGACGTAACAAGGTGAATCATTTCCGAATATTTTACAGTTACTTATAATATGAACGTACAATGCTTAAACAAAAATGATAAACACGTTAGAAAGGTGAAAGAATAATTGTAACTTTTTGGTGCAGATAGGGCTGTTTTTACGCTCGCGGCAACACATAAAATATGTTTTAGAAAAACAGCGCTAATGGTCACTCGTTTTGTTTTCGTTTACAGAAGGTAAAAAATATATATTAATTTAATAAAGTACCACTTGGCTTAAGTCAGATAAAATAATTATTTTTTTTAATAAATTTTAGGGAGGAATCGATTATTTTTTCTTATTACGATTTGTATTAGATATAAGCTTCTTATCTTAATATCAATATCGGTATGGCATTTTTTTATTCTTCAAGTCTAAATTAATAATTACGAAATTTTACAATTAACAATCTTTTAATTGGCTAATTAAAATTACAAGTTAATTTTTATCTTCATATATTTACAAATCTAAATATTATAAGAATGATAGCCATATCTAACTTATATCTAAGTCTGCTTAAACGGAAACGAAATAAATATGTAGGAGACGTTTTCCAATGCTTATGGAGTAATGAAGATACGATATTAAAAATCCATCAATCCAATACAATAAAAAAAACAACAAAAAACTTAAGCTATCTAGAAGCAGGCTCACTGCTATGAGCAATGCCAAGTATTGCTGTTACGTTTAACATACGGCGTTTATAGATGTTACATTATTTGTAACACAGAATTTGATTTACAAATATATTTTTTTAATTAATTTTTTACTTAGAACCAAAATTCCACTATTCGTTAAAATGTACTGTGACACGTGTTTCGATGCATTCCGCATTATTTTCAAACACCGTAAGTAAAACTTTAATAAAAAATGGATAGGTTTTACCACAGAGTGACTGCCGAATCAATTAATGAAATTACAAAAATTTATCATCTATATATAATACACATTTAATTAAAATTTAATTTAATTTAGTCGCAATATAGGTATTTATTTTAATTTTTTGGTATGGAATCAACAAAATTATATTTTTTCTTGGATCTATATTTATCCAACGATTTACTTTTAAAATAAATCAGATACTCTTCTTTCTCAATGTTTTTAAAAATTTTAAAATGTTTAAATTATAAAAAATCACTTTTACCAATTATCAAAAACATTCGAATAATTTATAAGATGTTTTAATCGTATAATATTATACTTAACTTAAACGGAAATAAAAAGAAAGATATGAGAGAAGCACTTTCAGAAATACATGGTATTTTTCGTTTGCTCTTGTTTTAGAATCCGAAAACTTCATAAACAATTTGAATCAATTATGATACGAAAAAAGTTTTTAAAAAATCGCTGATTCTAAAGTGATATGGGACATCCAAAACAATTAAGAAATTTGTATTTACAAAAAAGGGTTTTAGTTAACATTTCAATGTTTTTATTTACTTTCATAAAAATCGAACATTTTCTCTCCCACAAGAAGTCACGCTAGAGAGCAAAGCGAACAAAACGTCGTTTCCAGAATATGCTGCATCTGAGAATGCAATATCAGGATGCACCCGAGTGTACTGATGTTGGAAAGGCATTATTTGTAAGAAAATGCTGAAGATAAAATACCAAAAATGCAGGAAGGGTTTTCCGTAAAAAAATATTATAACTAAAAAGTTTATACATATAAATAGATGAAAAGTGTTTTTTACATATGATGTCTTAATAAAATTAAATGTTAATATGTAAAAAATACACTTTTTATAAAATTCAACCCTTGTCTCTTCTGAAGTCATAAAAAATATCGGCAATTTATTTTATATGCATCAATCTTTGCTCAAACAATTTTATCTTTATATCTATGTACCTATCTTCATTTTCATAGTCAACTCTAGATGTTTTTATCAACCTTAAGAAACAAATATTTAAAAAATAATGAACTGAAGAGAGTTGGGAATTAAAACGCTAAGTTTTACGAAGAAGCGAAGCAAGAGCATAAATAATACCCCGTATAACGGTCGTAATAGCAAACACTTAATGAGGCAGAAAGATAAATATTTTCGATTTTGGGAAACAAAAAGCTCCAAGACCAGTAAAGGAATCTCAGAATAAAGTATTCTTTTTGAGAAGCTAGTAACATATTTCTTTTAAAATAAAGTATTAAATATAAATTTAATAAAATGAGTAATTGATGTTTAATTAAGTAACGAAATTTTGGAATAGGTACTACTCGTGCATGTAAGATCAAGGCAATCTGTTTCCGTGTTCCGTTCCGTTCCGTTCCATTGACGACTCGTAGAAAAAAAATATCATTAAATCTTCATTTCAAATAACAACAAATTAATAATTTATAAAAAAAAAATAATTTCCTTATTTAACATATTATTTCATAAATGTGTTACATCATGATGTGCTGCTTATATATTTTACCTCTATCTGGATAAATATTTTTTCAGAATTTTCCCGAAGTTTAAAAAATAAACACGTTTTAGGTAACAGAGGGAAAAAATGTAGGGAAATAAATGAAGCGATAATTGAAATTTCCGACAACCTTTAAGTACAAAATATAATTATAAAATAACATATCTGAGTGGTAAATTTAATTACCGAATATAATTAATTTTCACAAACATAACACGCGTGATATAATATTACCAGGGATGTCACGGAATCTCCCAAAATCGTGCGGAAATCCCAACTAGGGTGTAATGTGAGGATATGGGGATCGATAATATTCAGGGCCTAGGTTTTACCATATTATTAGAATGGATAACGTTTCGTTGGGGAGACATTGAAACTGTCACTACGAAGTATGGTTTAAGGCAAAAACTTTGTAACCGGGGCATAAAAACACGTATTTCTATAATTATTCAAGGGAGCGGGTTCACATTATTGCTAAAGTTTTCCTATTGAATTGAAAATCTGGATCCAAGGTGTATTTACGTAGAGATATGTATTAAGTGGGCTATGGGGCGTACCGACATATGTATGTATATAAGTTAGCAAAATTCATTATTACGGCACACGCCGCGGAAAATTATTATGGTAGCATTTTGTTGTCATTACGAATATTATTATATAATATTTTCTTAAAGTCTCTCTGATATTGCTTACATATACAATAACATGTATCCACATTTTTATCAAACGATAAGTGATGAATCCATTTAATATATGATTTGATAATACTACATGTAGATAATGTCAACCCTGCATCAGAATTCAAACCGGTAAGATGTTTTATCCATAAAAGCGATATAAAAGATCGATCAGCTTTGTAAAAGGTTTCACTTCTGCTGCTCTCCCTACTTGTTAGCTTCGTTTGGTCGACCTAAGAAGTGCAACTTCACTTTGGCGATATGAATTCGTTAAATTCTATGATCTTTTATGTACAAGTGCCTGAATACTAGTTCAATAAAGCAACTAGTTAATTTTTTGGTGCAGAGCGGTTATTGTTTTATGTCATAATAAATTTATATTTTCACTACATTATCTCTTTTATGCGTAGAAAAAGGTGTTCGTGATAACAAAAAATATTACGATAAAATCCAGTATTTGTTATACTCGTGTATGAACATTTAATCTTTATTATTTATGTAAATTAAATTTTGCAAAGATAATAAATTATGACTTATAAGATATTTATGCGTTTGTGTTTGCATTTTTTTAAATAAAAAATAAATATATCAAATAAGTATTTATGAAATTTGTAAGTAGTTAATGAGTCAAATATTAACCCACAATATTTTTAAGGTGTCTGAATTTATGTTCACATATTCTGGATTTGCACCATTTAGGAGTTTTTTTTAAACGATTAAGATTTTTTATTAATATCTCAACAAATATGGAAAATATTATTGAAGTCTTTTGATTTACCGGGCTTATGGCCTATCATAAGCTAGTTTATGTGTTTACTTTTGATATTAAACCAGCCAATAACAGGTCGTCATATCCATATTATTCTTCATGTATATTGAGAAATCAATAAAAAAATATTTATTCAATTATTAAGTTGTAACGTAATCGATAAAATATCAAATACGGTATCCTGCTATTAACCTATCAAGCTTTTGTAACTAACACCTGCTTATACCTTCTTTACAAAATCTAAAATGTCTACCTAATATTCCACGTTCATAAAATAATGCGCACATAAAACATAGTAATCTTACAGGAGGATATTAGCTTGCCCAAATTGGATTAAAATCTCGAAGCTTTCCGTTGAAAGTTTAGTATTTGAGATAAATTCATTGTATTTTGTGAGAACGTCTAAACCAAATATATTACGAAGAAGTAGGCTTACTTTCTTATTATAGAATAATATTTTTAAATCGTGCCGAAATTTTGTGCGGTAGAAATTAAGATTCTGTATCAAGTGCTTATAATTTCTGTTGGTAGATGTAGTTACTTCTAACAAAAATGTATATTAGAAGATGCAAAATATAAAAGGTTATGGTATTCTATCACTCCTCGTCTTTGTACCTCTACGTATCCTAAATAAAAAAAAAAACAAAAGCAATGATTTACTTGCATAAACAAAAGATTTAGACATAATAAGTCTTTGGAAATACAAGTAATTTTTACTTTGTATGAGGAGTTAGAGCTTCATAATATTTTTAACTACACCATCCAAGACCACATTTAGAAAAAGGTAAAATTTTAGCATTTAAGCGTATTTTAAATCAGTAAATTTTATGCAAACGACATTTTTTTTAATAAAAAAAACGATTCATTCACTGTCACAAATCATAAAATGCTAAGTCATGATAATCATAACTAAAAACTATACAAAAAGAACATTCCAAAATAAACCACCAGCAAATCGACAGTTGGGTTTCATTTTTTACGGTTTTAATTTAAATTCACGGGTGGTTATTCTTATAAAAGTAAAATTTTGTATGTATTATTTTGTTGTATTTTTTATTGGAAATTTAATCCAATAAAATTTTAAACCTTGAAATCCCACACCAAGAAATTGTTTTTTTAAAATATTTGAATACAAACTACGCTCGTATTTTGACATGTTCGTCCCTTCTGTAAAAGGGTAACAAATAAAAGTACGCGATGAATAGAAATTCTGTTCAGCCTAATTAAAATTCTAATTAAACACCAACACAGATTAAAAATTAAGGATACCTAATATAAATAAAAGTCGCAACCTCGGGCGAATTTTAATTGTTTCATTAGCTCAATGAGTCTTTGTATTCAAATTGGGTTGTATTGTTATTATAAAGAAAGCTTTCCAGACTAAAAGGAAAGAGATATAGGTACCTATTTATCACGTTAATTCTGTATACAGCCAGGATAGAAATGGCGAGAAATTGTTTCTTCAAAATGCCTCGACCTTCTTGGTAATAGAAACTTCAACCTACGATGAGAATCATTCGAGGCAAAATATTGATAGTGCTTCTCCATAGCGTGCAATGCCAGCTGCGGACTCACATTTAATCTACCATTAGAAAAGATTGAAGTATTTAATATGAGATGCCATAGTACAATTTTCAAAATATTATGGAAAGATATTTTAAAGATGATAACTAAAATGTATGGTCAAAAACAGAGATATATGTTTAAGACACAAAAGTAAGCTTGAGTACTTTGTCAGTTTGGTTAGGGGGAAGAAATTCTAAATAATATGTTTTATATTATATTACAAAGCTAAGGCAAAATTAATTGATTTATAAGAAAAAGGAGTACGGGTATTTTAGATTAAAAAGTTGGTAGAATAGTTCTACTTTATAACTAATTTGCTGTTTAGAATGATTGCTGACAAAGAAAAACAATTTTTCTTTATTCCATCATTGTTTAATTACCTTTAAACTTGTTCCAAATTTCACTTCAGAAACTACTCGCAGTTCACCAATAGGCGACAAATCTCTCCATCTAGAGTGAATGCTTCTCTGAAAGGCATCTATCAATGACATCAACATTGTCACCAAACTCCTACTGATTGCTCTTAACATATCTAGGCTATCAAGTTTTCAAGACTCATCTTCCATATAGACATGAGTCTCATATATATGTTCAACTCTAAAAAACTCAAGAAAACTACTCACGGAATCCGTATTTCTCTTCGAAACCTCGCGTCAAAGGTTTATTTTATTCTACGATTTTCTTTTTCTTGTTTTTCGTGGGTTGCAATCTTTGTGATGATTGTTTTTTTTTCCTCCTTTATGGTCAGACTCCACCCGTATCCATCCTCCGCTCGTCTCCTCAATTCGGCGTACCCACAACAACAATACTGCAATTATTGAGTGATTATAATTTTGAGTCATTGAGTAGGTAGTCATGTTGTTCTACAATGCGTGATTACAGGGTGTAATGAATTTTATGCCAAGAGAGAAGTGATTCGTTTCATAAATTTTCTTTTTCTTCATTCTTCAAACTCTTATCCGCACCCGATGGTGCATAGTGCATATGTATTATATAAACACAGTGTTATCTTCATCGTTAATACATGAAGGAAAGGTGATCAGCCCCCTGCTTCAGGTACCAGTCTAGTGTATTATTGAATAAATATTAGAGTGCAAAAAATCTCTTGTATTTATTTTACCTTCCCTCTGAAAATCGAGCCCGGGACCGCCAGTGCGGTAGTTGAGCGTACTGATCGTTAAACTACGGAAACAGACTCCTTTATATGTTACATAAATTCAATTCATTGACAAAAAAATGTCGGATAAAAATCGTCAGTGTTTATAAATAATAATAAAAAACAATATTCACCGGTAAAAGTCTTAATTTATTTACTTCAAAATCAAATAAGATAACAAAATTTGGCGTGAAGCACCGTACGTATAATATTATATACATATCTACGGGTAAATGAAAAAGGGGACTATTAAAATAAAGAATAAGATAAATTTAGTGGAAGATTGGAAGATAAAGGGAGAGAACATTTCAAAAGAAATAAAACAATACAAAAACTGAACACAAAATATTATGTTCTCAATATTGTTAATATTTAAAGCATTTACTTTGTAGTTAGTCATTTTTACTTATAATTTTTTTTCATAATGTCAACCGGTTTCGAGAAGAGATGGGTACGTCTCGTCTCGAAACCGGTAGACACAAAAATCTCGGTGAGTGGTTATACACTAATATAATGAAAATTTTTGTAAAAAAATAAATAAACAAAATATTATGTTTATTCAATATTAACACTGTCATTGATTAGTGCTTTAATTGGCAATACTTTGAAATGTTATGTTTACAGCTACGACGCAATCTTTTGCTCCATTTGCGTAACTTGGCATATACATATATAGCTCTCTTAATCTTTCTCTTTTCGTTATATCTTTCTAACCTTTAATGTTACAAAATGTGCCTTATAAACGTGATGTGTCCTTGAAATTTCTCTGTTGATTCTCGTCAAAATATTAGCTATCGAATCACCGTCTAAGAAATTTCACAAAAAATGTATTAGCCTTATTTGATATTAAGCAATGCCAGAAACTAAAACTTTTTTTCCGAAAATAACTAGATGAAAAGTGTTGTCTGAGTTTCTTTCGAGTGGAAAAGGTCCAATGAAAATTCAAAGTAATTTTATATGTATTTATTATCACGGAAACACCAAAATGGTTTTATTTCACCACATAAAAACTCGTTATATCCACAAGCCTCTTTATATGTATACATTTTTATGGTAGTCACAGAAAGTAAGCCTAAAATAATACCGTTGTGAGGTGTTTAAAAATTGTTTTTTTATAATACAATGGGTTAAGCTTCAAGATGTTTTTATTTTTAATTATAAACTCAACTCTTAAGGTAAACGAGGAAATTTCGGTAAAAGAAATACATCATACTTTTCCTTTGTGCAAGGGTATTTGGGCTATTAATTATTCGTTGAATTCTAAAACTAATAAAACATACTAGTAAAGTTGCTACTGCATTTTATAAACAAACACTAAGACATATTATTTTGTAACTACATTGCCGAAAATTCGGCATTTTCACAATATCGGCCACTCTTTGGTACTCTAATGTATGATATTTTTATTCTGCTCGTACAAACTCCAAATGAAAAAAATATACAAATAAAGTATGCGAAAATGCAAATATTGTGTATGAATAAAATATTGGTAAATTACGAAGTAATACGGATGAAGTTAGAATACTTACAATATTATTTACAATAATCCCTTCATAATGAACAAGTTGTCTTATTTACAAAATGAAAGCATATTTTTGGTACTAATGGTATTGATTCATAAACACACCGATAAAATCTAAATAAATAAAAGAGATTTCCCTTATACATAGTTATTTTCATAAGATAAATTTAAATACAAAAGTGTTAGCCATCAAAAACTTTTGAATCAAAATGGACTGAGTAATCCAAAAATGGTTAAACTTAATTAATCAATGTCTTGAATTAAGGATAAAATAGAATGCAAAATTATCGTAAATAATGAATCCCTGGAGCCGGTACAATAATATTTATTTCTAGGAACCAGTTCACAAGGGATGGAAATATGAATAAAGATATTGAGAGAAGAGTGAATTCAACGAATATAATAAATGGTGCTTTGAACATAGTGATTGAAAATAAAAAAAATGTCCATGGAAGATGGAAGCCAAAATGACGTTTCACAACGGAGTGCTGGTACCGATACTGATGTTTGGAAGGAAAACATGAAACTGGCAAAGGCTGGACCATCTCCAATTATATTGTGGGAGTTATTTTTCATATTTTTTGACATCTCTCTCAACATACATGAATAAGAATATGGAAGTCGGGCATTTACGGGGCTAACGACAGTCATTGGCTGGTTTAAGTGATCACTTTGATCACGTGTAACATTCACCAATTCTACCCGTGATTGACAACAACACTTCTCAAATTGATGGAAGTTCAATAAACATTTACATATATGATTCAATTTCAAAACATTGTGCTTGAAACACTACAATTTCACTAGAATATATATATTTATATTATTCTTCATCTATGTTGAGATGTCAAAAAAAATAAAAAACATTTATTTATACTAGCGTAAAGTCTTGACTATATAAAAAATAAATCACTTGTATAATACCACATAATTATTTTCATTTCATTACACTTGACTTATTTCGAAATAAAACTCCTTAAGTGGTATAATACTAGTCTTGTATTTATTTTAAATAATCAACATGTCATTCCACAAAGTTAATGCCGAATCAATAAATAATAAATATTGACAAGTTATAACATGATAATAAGTATATTTTCTAATCAGGATCAGACATTCCACTTCACAATATGACATATTCTACTCAAGTGTATTCAACCAATCATCTACATGTTTCCACTTAATTAAACCCGAAAACATGAAAAATTCGAAATATACAGTAGTCTAGTATGAATGGAACGGGTTTATTCGCTATGGCAATAAACATCTCTCTTCTACACGGACTTTCAGGTCGAGAGGCACTGCAACTGACATGAACGAAGGGGTAGGTAAACCAATTTTTCAGTGAATCCTGAATACATCCCCTGGCTCGATAGCGATCGACAGCGAGCGCTGGTTTGTATTGTAGATTGACAGTGAGAATAAAAATATTTTTACAATCAACAAGACGATTGTTGACTTTTTCAATTTAACAGTGTGTCGACGTGCAGAGCTGAGACAATAACAGCTTGTTATTTGTATTTAGGAGAGTAACATAAAGCTTTACATCATTCTGTAGAGATCAGGCACAGCCTCTTCCAAACACCTATTACTGCAGTATAACATTAGTAACAGTGGATAATTAAAAAATATATATTGAGTATTTTTTTTGAGAAATAATACCAAAAATAACCAAAGCCCAAAAGTCAGTTACTTCTATCATTTCGATAGCAGCAAATATATATATATATATATATATATATATATATATATATATATATATATATATATATATATATATATATATATATATATATATATATATATATATATATTTATATATATATATATATATATATATATATATATTTATATATATATATATATATATATATATATATATATATATATATATATATATATATATATATATATATATATATATATATATATATATATATATATATATATATATATATATATATATATATATATATATTTATATATATATATATATATATATATATATATATATATATATATAATATATATATATATATATATATATATATATATATATATATATATATATATATATATATATATATATATATATATATATATATATATATATATATATATATATATATATATATATATATATATATATATATATATATATATATATATATATATATTTATATATATATATATATATATATATATATATATATATATATATATATATATATATATATATATATATATATATATATATATATATATATATATATAAATATATATTTATATATATATATATATATATATATATATATATATATATATATATATATATATATATATATATTTGTATGCATATAAAATTAAGTGTGAAAAAATTAAATGTGTAATCAAATATTTTTATTTTATTAGTTTTAAGTTATGTTTTATAATATTGTTTTGGTATTAAATAATTATTGAATCGAATGAAAGAAACGACAACTATGTATGTTATTTAAATTAATCTTCCATACTATTTTCTTCTCCGAACTCCATATTATTTTTTCATCCGATTGCTCTATCGACAATGCCGTGCGCGACATTTAGTGACGGCATTCCGAGATCTGCCTTACCGACAATCGCAAAATGAAATTTAATATATATTGACATCTATTTTTAGAACGAGTAATATAAGAGATATGGCGTATGTTTTTCTTCTTACCCTGGTCCACACCGAAGGGCACTGCATCAAATTGGTGCAACGTTAAATAACTACAGGCAATACTCAAAACATATTAGAGTGATAGAACCCTTATATTTATGTTGGCACTTTGAAATCAGACAGACCTCCAGCATGGTAGCCAAACGCAGTAGCCATTACACTGTGAAGGTGGAGGGCAGTTGTTCCTTCAAAAATAAATATTTATTAATGCAACAAAATAATGTAACATGCCTTTTGGTTTGGTGCGGAAAATTTGTATTTAATTCTTATCCTGTACATTATTTTGTAACATGTACTTCTTCTTACCTTTATCCGCACCCAATAGTTCATATGGCACTGCATCATACTGGCGCAGTGTTATCTAGAAGTATGATGCAGTGCCATATGTATTCTACTTACATGAAGACAAGGTGATCACTCTTGTGCTACAGGCACCAGTCCAGGGTAATATTAAATAAATATTAGTGTGTTAAATCACAAATATTTATTATCACCCCCCTGGGAATCAAACTCGGGACCTCCAGCATAGTATCCAAATACGCTTACCATTACACCACGGAGGCGAACTTGTACTTAGTAAAATAAAACATAAAAATATAATTACAAGTTTGATTGAGAAAAGATCCCCACTCAAGAGAGATATTTCTTTAAAGATAAAGTTGGTATTGCATGTGGAGCGTATTAATTTTATTTTTCAATGAAACGGAATGAAGAAACAAGAAGATCTGCAAAGCACTTAGCAAAGTAATGGAGCAAAACGTGAACCTCCCATCAAGACTCACATGGATTCCAAGAATGGCATTTACTACTACGTGCTTTATAAATGTATATAAAATCAATTTATCTCTACCTGGTATTCGGTTTTATAAGGAAAATAACTTTTTAATGACGTAGTGTTATTTCATCATTTTATAAAATTTACACACAAATATACATATATTTACTTTTTATTAAAAAAAAATTGACGATGATATCTGGGCATTACGGGGCTTATAGCTTCCACATTCTTCTTCATCTATGTTTAGATGTCAAATAATTAATATGAAAAATAACTCCTATAATTGAAGATAATTCAGATTTATGAATAAGTATTGGAACACACTTAAAATGTTATTGTAATTATATTTCATTAAGATTTATTTTAATGCAAAGTAAAACTGAAAATGTTGAGGAAACACTGAGTATTTTGACTTATCGTGTCGGAGAACCCTAAACGAAGGTTTTGTTTCCAGTATACTATAATATGTATCGCCTACTTTCAAAATCCGCTAGATCCAATTTTATAAGATTTTAAAATAAATACTCTATCAGAATGCCAATTGTGGGTTTTATTCTTTAAAATATTTATATACTTGAAACTCCTGCTAAAAAATACTTAAAACAGCGTTGTATTTCAAATTCCGCTATATTTATGGATCTTGCTTTCTGTCCCATATCGCCCAATCAGAGAGTGGGGATAGGTTGAAAATTAAGATGACGTCATCAACGGTTTGTGTCTCTAGTTTTTTTTAAATAGTTAAAAAACCCAAAAAAAATCGAAAATCCTCTATTTAATAAAATTTTTCCTAAAGTGAGACAAATCTTTGAAACATAAATGTTACCCGGAGAATTTTGAATTTTTCGTAAAATCAACTATCATGGATCTGGCGGATTTTGAAAGTAGGCGACACATATATATTTAGTATACATTATACATGCCACAACTGAAATTGCATGTAATCTTCCGCTATATAATCGCACACATATACCAGATGTGAACATACAACAATTTCGTTAATACATCCATGTGACAGAAATTTAATATATATTTTTTCATTAAACCGAGTTTATTCACGTCAAAGGCGGGTATTTAATATTCATATTTGCTTTGTGATTTCGGATGAGAACAAGCAAACAAAATATCATAAAATTTAATAAAAGAATTAGTACAAAATTTTGAAGGTCTTGACATGAATATATTTATCTCCGAAACGAAGTTGTTAGAACTTTTGGCTACCGTGCTGAAAAAATATTAAATATTCTTTAGTGAAGAGTAAGGGTTACAAACTAACTAACCATCACGCCGCTTCACGTTTTAAGGATTTTAAATGCCGATAGTGACAACTGACTTACAGTAAAACAAAATTTTAAGAAAAACCTCAACTGGAAACGTTTTCTTTAAACGGGATTGAAAAATAAAGGAAGTAGAACAGACTCGATAAAAATTTCCGGTTCTTTTGATTTTTTCTTCTTCTATTTGCATATTTTCTACCTCTATACCAACATTTTTTCGCAACTTTTCTTTCCTCGTTACACGTCGGTTCTTCCTTTTCTTAAATTGAACGTTTATGTTTTATATTTTCTACTGGCCTTAAGACATATGTAATTAACATTTTTATAAGAAAAAAATATGCGTTTGCAATGCATACATGTGGAAATGATAGGAGGGTCGTGTTATTTCTATTCTTTACAAATCAGGATTAATGTCAAGTTGAAATGTTTTGAGGGATTTTTCAGTATGCAGATATAAACATTATAATATTGTCTTCATTTATAAGATGGTATCATATATTATATAAAAAAATATATAAATTTATGTGATATAATATTTGAATGATTGTATTAGAGTATTGGTTTTTGAGATTTCACATAGACGAT